>NC_056741.1:1529852182-1529922182 GCF_019279795.1 Protopterus annectens | reverse complement strand
GTCAATCATTTTAAATAATGCCCACTTTGCATGTATCTGTCCAGACCCATGAAACAGTTGGAATACCCGCAGAGATGCCTTACTAAAAGGATAGAAGTCCTAAACAATAGGTCTTGCATGGGCTACCTCAAAAATTTATCACTATACTCAGTATCCTACAGAGTGCTTAGAGGTAACATGTCTGGCATATAAGGCATCCTCCGACCTAATACAGATGGACCTAGTGAACATCAGCAAGTGAAATGGCATCAGAAATACTCAGTCCAGGTATCTAAAGTGAATATTGTGGAGAGATGGATATACATATCACAGAGGCTACCACTGTTTCAGAACAGACTATCCATTCAAGTAAAACAAAGATCATCCCTGTCTATATTCAAATGCAACTTGGATATAAGGATGGGTAATAGAAAATGTACTCCAGGATTGCCCCTCGAGCCACTAATGGATTAAGGCAGTTCCTAAATGCTGCATACTTTACATGGGTCCCCTCAAATTATCTGTAGTGTGATCACATTTATTCTCACTAGGGCTAATTAACAGCCATGAGATAGGTAATATCAATCATGAAATGTTAATTCAAGCACCAGAATGGAAATTGGCTAGGCTTAAAATGCCCCCCAAGTTAACCTATATTGTGGTAGTAAATAGTTTTAAAAAATTGCCCTCTTTAGATCACTAAGTGCCCCTGTCACCCCCCCCCCCAGTCTTCAACAGCTTCCGGCACCTCTGCAGTGGTGTTGTTCATCCAACAAGGCAGAGGTGATTGCTGTGGAGATTGGCAATAAGGTATAGGGCAAGTGAATACTTACCCAGAGCAACACAAAATCACACTGCAGCAGCTAATACCCACCTAGGCGGGCGGCTATGCTCCCTGCCACCTATATATATAAACTCTGGGATCGCACTACAGTGGAGAAATGGCACAAAATCCACCCTCTTTTTGGAAAAGTACTAACCTGCTCTGAGAATACTTAAATGATTTGTGATTCCAGGTTTTGTGCTTTTCGTCTCAATCTTCTGGCTGTTCAGGATATAAGAGTAGACACGCACACACACACACACACACACACACACACACACACACACACACACACATATATATATATATATATATATATATGTATATATTTATAAACTAAAATGAAGTGTAGCTGTTAGTAAGTTACTGCAAAGCAAATCATATAATTCTATATCATGTTTTAAGTCTCAGAAAGTGTAGTTATCAGGCAAGCTCTACATTACTCTTCGAAAATATGTTAAGCTATGCATTTTTGCAAATAGACATCAGCAAGACACCTTGACACAAATAGTTTTTATCTGCATGAGAATCATGTCTGATGAATATCTAACATAAAGCTCAGGAGTGCTAGAAAAATATGCACAACCACTGTTAGTTTTTGTAATTTAATACTCTTGTATTTCCTGCCATGAAGCCTCCCAATGTTTGTATTTTCTGTAGATTTTCTTATGACAGCCATGACAGGCTCAAAACATTGATGGCCATGTCATATACGGAGGCAGCCAAAGATGAATGCTGTACTCCTTTTACTAGATATAAAGTCACGAAGTGCAAAGCTGGGTTTTTTGCACAGCTGTTTATGACATCAGATCTCTGAGAATGGGAAACCATGTTAATAGTAGAAAAGGAATTTATTTTGTATGCTGTAAACAAAACAGGCAGTTTGTCCAAAAACAAATATGAGAATGAAAGTCCTTAGTCAGATACTGAATTGTAACACATTTTTCCAGGAATGAGAAAGCAGACAGTGTGTGGTGTAGCGTAACACTTCGTAACCTTGAAATATGATTTAGCTCAGGAAAGAGTTCGTTTATGGTTTAACGTATAGTCTTCTCAAATTAAGCATTGGAAGCTTTGGTGAAATGAAATTCAGTCAAATGAGTTTTCAGTATTTTGAAAATTAGGTGATTTATCTCGATTAAATGAAAGTCTCAATGAAATGAAAGTCAGTCAAATGGGTTTTAGGTAATGCAAGTGAAGTAGACCCATATATATATATATATATATATATATATATATATATATATATATATATATATATATATATATATATATACAGAGAGAGAGAGAGATGCATCTACATGCATATACATACCTACATCTATCTATCTATCTATCTATCTATCTATCTATCTATCTATCTATCTATCTGTTGCATGCAGATATATATAAACACATATACATACATATATATATATATATATATATATATATATATATATATATATACATATATATATATACTTTTGTGTGTTTGTATACATATATATATATATATATATATATATATATATATATATATATATATATATATATATATATATATATGGGTCTACCTGAGATGGTCAACAGGCCATATGATCGACACTCATTTGGTCGACAGTTCATTTGGTCGACAGGGAGATTTGCCCCCCTCTCCAATGTTGTGTGACCCTGGAGTTGATATATATAGTTAGAGGGGGTGTGGGGTGTGGGAGGCAAAGTCCCCCACATAACATGCTTGTCAACCAAATGAATTGTCGACCAAATGAGTGTCGATCATATGGCCTGTCGATCATCTCAGGTAGACCCATATATATGTGTATGTATGTTTGTTTGTGTGGTGGAGGGTGTATTTAAAAGTCTCAATTTTGAATTTTGTGGTTTTGGGGTTTCGATATTGTGAATGTTAGGCTTTATAGTCTCAAGATACTGAAATCTGAGAGATTTCAGTATTTAAAGATTATAAAGTGAATCCATATATATATATATATATATATATATATATATATATATATATATATATATATATACATATAATGTGTGTGTGTGTGTGTGTGTGTGTGTGTGTGTGTGTGTGTACTTCGAAACCCCGATGCCCAGAAGATCGACGTTTAAAATCCCAAGATGAAAATCACGAAACCGCTGAAACTCGAACATCAGATTTGTACTAGAGTAACTAAAAACTTGACCAAATGGAAATTAAACTCATGCTGAGGTAAGTAAAATCCACCTAGATGAGTGGGGTACACCTCTCACCCCCCCCAATGTGGGGGCTGTGCCCCTATACCCCCCTAACTATATATACTAAATCCAGGATTGCACTACACTGGAGAAAAGGGCATGTTGGGTCTTCTTCAAGACACTGAGTTTAAAGAAAGTCATATGTCAACTATCAAAGCTTTTGAATGGAGAACACAGTACAGTGTGGATCTGGGAATTTACCCTTTTCATCACTGTAGTGTGATCTTAGAGTTGGTATATGTAATATGTAATATGCAGGGAGTTGTTTTACTTCTTGGAATGTCAATTATATGGTCTCAAGTATATGATGTTCAACTTTATGTTGAGTCATTGTTCTGAAGTAGATATATAGATCCTCCTCTATAGTCTATAATCATGTTACATGGCCTAGTCAATGTGTCAACACTGTTTTAAAAATGTATGATTATATTACCTGCTTGCTCAACTGAAGCCTGTAAACTGTGTGTAACTTGTAATCGTTTTGTGATTTTTACTGTATGTTCTACCTTGGAGCTTTTCTCCCTGGGCCTCCACTGAAAATGGACATGTATCCAATCGGACTATCCCAGCCAACAAATGTAAAATAAAATAAAATAAATACATATATACATTTTAAATGATGGAAGATTAAGACAGGAAGGACTAAACCCAAAAGTCATATATCTATTTCTATATCTATAGCTATTTATATATATCTTATTCTCAATTTATTCTCTCAGAGAATAAAGTGAGAATTATACATATATATATATATATATATATATATATATATATATATATCTAGGACTATTGAACGTAAGTTCAATAGTCCGAACCCACAATCACCGAACATACTTTAATGAAAGCACTTTCACTGAAAAAGCGCTTTCGTTAAAGTGCGTTAAAAAATAAATACATAAATAAATCTACTCTTATGCAGGGGGCAAGCCCCCCTGCACCCCCCCCATGTGGGTGGATGTTCCCCCCACCCCCCACTTTAATATTCTCACTCCGAGATCACAGTACATTGAGAAAAAGGGAATATTCCCTTATCCGCACGGTAGTACGATCTCCGCAACAGTCATTCACCCACGACTCCCTCTAGCTGCAGGCATACTTGCGTGAAAGTGCGTTTTCGGTAAAAAGCACTTTCTCGGAAGTATGCCCAGCTGTTTGTGCTTCGGTGAAAAGTTCCTTTTATATATATATATATCAGAGACTTATTCCCACTTTATTCTTCTCTTGTTTACTTCATATACACCCTTTTCTGGCTTTATATTAACATCTCTCTCTCTCTCTCTCTCTCTCTCTCTATTTTCTTTAAAGTCCCTTAACCGCATTCAAAAGTCCAAAAGAAAAAAAAAAACTGAAGCAACTGCCTGCATACAAGAATGTGGATACTGGAACCCTGTACAAACCCATAAAAAGCCACTGCAAGTCCTACTTTTATCAACAGACTATGAGCAGTGTAGGTCTAATGTAATCTTCTCTCTGTGATTCTCCCATCTGTTCTTCTGCTGTGCACACTACTTGACCCCTTCCCCTCTTTTCCTCCTGTTTATTGTAACAAAAATATACAGTTCTCCAAAGCTTTGCATTTATTTTATATTCTACCTCCCTGATGCTCTGCTAAATCTGCTTTAATGTTCACACAGATAAAAAGACGCCTTTAGATACTGATTTGGTCTAGCTGGTTGATTGTTTTTCTCATCTCTCAGCTTTCTCCAAGTCCTGGTTCATCCCTGTCTGTCTGCCCTCACTTCACTCAGGCTCACTCTGCTCCTCTACCCTACCCCCATTCCCATCCACCCCCACTTTCCTCAAACTTTCGCACTCACTTTAATTAACCACACCCCCACAACCACTCAATTTCCTACTTCCAGCCAATCCTAGCTATCCATTCACTCAAAACTACCTCCTCCACCCTATTACTCTAATTAACTCATAACTACCCTCAATTCTTTCACTCAACGTATATGTTACTCATTCTATTTAACTCCCTTCTTCTACTCACTCTTTCCAACTCCACCTCCTCTCACTCCCACTACCATCACTCCCACATTTTTCCTACCATCTCCCTCAATCATGTCAGTCCACTAACCTCTACAAACGTCTCAATAGCTCTCTCACTGTTTACACACTTTCAGACTCTCTTACATAAATTTAAAATAATTTTCCCTCCCACTCCCCCCACAAAACCTAAACCAAAAGTTCTCTTCTACAGCCTCTTTACTACAGCATCCAAACCCTCCTTTCCAAGCCTTCTGCTGACCATTGATATTCACCCCAACCCTGGCCCACCCTCAGACCCAACCACAGGTACCCATACCATCTAACACCTCCACTATATTACCTGACCATTCTCTCTCCTTGCCCCCCCTATAACCCTTATTCACACACCCCAACCTCACACCCCAAAACCTTGAAAATACTCTCCCACAATATTCAAAGCATTGCTAACAAAGTTACTTCTTTCCATGCCCTTATCTCGCTCTACAACCCTGACATTCTCACCCTCTCCGAAACATGGTTACAATCCCATATTATAGACTATGAAATCCTCTCTCCTGGTTACATCCTCCCTCTCGATCAAAACAAAAAATGAGGCGGTGGTGTACCTATCATATACTCTGATAAACTTTCTCTCTATCCTCTACCTACATCTCCTCCCAAGTTCCATCCAGCTGAATTTCTTATTGCTAACTGTAAATTAAATAATCACAAAAACCTAGCCATAGTAACAGTTTATATCCCGCCTGTTAATAACATCCCTACCCTCGAACACTCTCTCTCCTGGGCATCTCAAAACAATTTTTATGAGACTGTCATCCTAGGTTATGTCAATATTGACTGGAACTCCCTTAATTCCTGCTCTCCCACTGCTAGCATCAGTCTCTTTGTATTCACTCAACTCATCACCTCTCCCACCTGTATCAATGAACACACAAATAACAGCACTACCCTTGACTGGATCCTCATATCTAAACCAAATCTGCATCACAATGCCACCACTCTACCTGACTCCCTCAGTGACCATCTCCCTACCCATGTGTTAAGATACTCAACACATCTGCTAATACCTCACCAATACAAAGACAGCCATAATCTCTCTAATTTCTGCTGAGATACATTCAATAATCTTCTCTCCTCTATTAACTGGCCCTTTCTCTACACCCTCCCTCTCAATGAGGTTGTCTCCAAATTTAACAATACCTTCCTGAATATCCTTAACTCCTTAGCCACCACTAGAAAAATAATAACAAAAACAAACTTTGTTCCATGGTTAACCCAATCCACCTGTAAACTAATGCTTAAATGAGACATCACCTGGAAAACCTCGAGAAAAACAAAATCTCATTGTCATCTCCAAACCTATAAAGAACTTAGGAACCTAACCAAGAAACAAGTTGATCTGGACAAAAAAACAATACTATCAAAATCCACTGGATAACCATAACTCCAATGCGAAAACGTTTTGGAATAGTATCAACAAACTCTTACATACAGGCAACCCTTCTACCCCCAGCCCCTGTCCTAACAGGTTGCCAACAGACACTGCCTCCTTTTTTAATTCTTTCTTCATCGACTCTATAAAGAAGTTAACTAAACCTGACAACAACTCCTTGCCCCCTTCTGATCCCTTTCCTTCTACCAGTTCCACCCAGTTTTGTCTTAAACCTGTCCCTACTGCATACATCAAATATCTTCTTAACAAACTGAAAACCTGCTCCCCCTCTGCTGACAACTTACATCCTTTATTCCTTAAATTTTTAGCTAAGTCTGTTGCACATCCAGTCTCCCTATTAGTAAACAGGTCAGTTCAAGAGAACACAGTCCCTGACATCTGGAAATAATCCTGTCATACCCCTCCACAAAGGTGGCAATTCAACTGAACCAACCAACTACAGACCTTTCGCCACATTATACCCCTTATACAAAATTCTAGAAAAAATGTATTCATAACTAGCTTTTTAAACACATCATACAAGACAACCTGTTAACTCTCACCCAACACAGTTTCCATCTTCACCACAGCACCTCAACAGCTCTCATTTCATTTACACGGAATATTAGCAAAGCACTGGACAATAACAAACTAGTCTCACGCCTCTTCCTTGGCCTATCTAAAGCCTTTGACACAATTTCCCATACCCTACTGCTCTCAGAACTTTCTCCCTTTAACCTCTCCTCTTCTACTATACTATGGTTCTCCATTTGCCACTCCAACAGATTCCAATCTGTCAAATGGCTTTCTGCCTCCTCTCCCTTCCTCCTAACCCAAACAGTTGTCCCCCAAAGGTCAATCCTTGGACCTCTCCTTTTTAATATTTTTACAAACAACCTACACACTTCCTGTCCAAACTCCTAATACAATACATAGATGACTCCACTATTATCTCGTGCTCTGGTAACCTTCCCCAGCTCCTTGCTCTTACTCAAGTTTCCCTCCTTTCAGTCAAAACTGGCTGACCAATAATCAATTACATCTTAATCATAAAAAAAACTTCTATTCTTACTCTCCAAATCGCTACAGCAACATAAAAATACCTCCGCAGTATCTTTTCTTAATAATACACTTATAGGTTCATATGTGTTTACTAGGCTAATGACTACAAGGGCCTTTTAAGCCTAGCCATGCATACCAAATCTCTGAGAAGTTCTGATACACTTGATAAGTGTAAGCATGTGCCTGGGAGATTAATCATTTACAGATTACCTGTGTCCATTAGAGTCATAGGTGCCACACCAGGGATGAATTTCTAGTTTCCCATCTAATTGTCCAAGTTCATTTGAATTGAGTTAGGGAGAAACTCTGCTTCACATGGATGGGGAGCCTGTTTCATAGATGGGGAAGTTTCTGCGATACATACCTATGTCTCCAGCAGGTCCTATTTATAACACAGGCAAGGTTTAAGTCTTTAGAACAGGTAATTCTGGTGCTGTTTGTTTTGTGGATATGCAGGAGGTCCATTAGAGTTGGGTCTGAGAATGCCCTGTATGCCAGGCATAGATCTCCACTCAAAAGCCTCTAGGAGACAGAATACAGGGATAGGGTCTTGAGGTGGTCTGCACAGGACATTTTACTTATGCCCTGTATTCTTTTAGTGAGAAACCTCTATGGACATTTTAATTGTTGGATATGCCTGGTTAGGTACATTCCAAAGGGGGCATTGTACTCAATGATAGGTCTGATGAATGCCAAATACAGTGAAAAAATGACTTCCTTGGACTTAGATGCCATACCTTTGTTTATAAGTTGCACAACATAGAATGATTTCCTCACCACTGTAGACACGTGATGGTCAAAGGTTAGATTACTATCACTGAGTGTCCCTAAGTCCCTGACTACTGGGTCAACATTAAGGGGTATGTTGTCAATATGATAGTTACCAGGGATGGATGACTTCCCAAAGGATACTATTATGCATTTCTTACCATTTAGTTTTAGTCCATGGCTCTGACACCAGTTGTTTGCCTGTGTCAGCCCCTCCTGGAGAACTTTTGTGTCAGTGTGAGATTCAATGACAGCTCCTAATTTGCAATCATATGCAAATTTAGTCAGCCAGTGACCACTGACATTGGCCTTGACTTCTGAGAAATAAATGCCAAAAAGGAGCAGTCCAAAGACTGATCCCTGAGGGACTCTACTTGTAACTGACCTCTTTGTAGAGGTGGACTCCCCAATTCTAACTTCCTGGGTCCTGTCAGGTGACATGCAGGTCTGTATCTAGCTACTTGAGTTTGTCAACAATGCCTGAGTGGGGTATTGTGTCAAATGCCTTGGCCAGGTCAAGGTAGGGAGTGTGAATGATTTTGTCCTCATCCATTGCTTTGGTGACCTTCTCAAAGAAGTGCACCAGGTTGAGTAGGCATGATCTGCCCTTGATGAAACCAAACTGAGTTGGGTCTAGTGCCTTGAGATTTACTATGCCTCTATTGATCATCTCCATGATAATTCTTTCAGTGGCTTTATCTCTGTTGAACCACATATTAAACTTGTGGATGTAATCATAGATGGCCATCTAAAGTTTGACATACATATTCAGCAAACCATCAAAAAGACCCACCAAAAACTTGGGCTCTTATACAGACATAAGAAATACCTCACTATTAATGCCTAAACATTCTCTAATACAGACTTTAATTCTCCCAACCTTACTCTATGCAGCCCCTATTCTCACCAATATTCAATCCAATCTATTAGCTAAATGTGAAACTACCTAAAACAAAATAGACAGATTTGCTGCCAATCTTCCCTATCACTCTCACTACTGCATAGCTTTAAAAAACCTGCAATGGCTTGAGCTCCATAGCCAACACCTTCTTCCCAACTCCACCTCACACACACTGTCTTAAATCAATTCTCCTGCTGTCCTGTCCTCACGGATCTCATCACTCCCTACTCTCCTAAGCGCATCATACGCAGCACAGACTTACAACTCTTAGACATCTACAAACCCAATAAAAATATTGGCAAACTTTTATACAGCCACTCCATCGCCAATGCCTGGAACAGACTTCCCCTTTCTCTAAGAACTAATGGCAACTTTCTTAACTTAAAAAAAAAAAACATCTAAAGGACTTATTTACAAATTCCTGGACCTGTCTATGTCCCACTCCCACCTAAACTATTCCCTCTACTCTTCGCCTTCCCCTCTCAGCTCTCACACTTTATTACAACTACTCATTTAAGGTCTTTATGATATTCTACCAACCTTGAATTTCTCCCTGATGATTATTGTTAGATAGAATCTAACTTTTTATATTATATTTTATATACTTAATATGTACCATGGCTGTTTAAATCCTCAATATTACTCTTGTATTGTAACATGTTCAGTTATAAGTTGTATTATATTTCTCCTGTGTATATACACTTGTATGTTCATAGGTTCATAGGTAGGTACTAGGCTATCAGCCCAAGGGCCTGTGTAAGCCTAGCCAACAAGGTTCCCTGGCTTATGCCACCCAAGAAAGTTATTTTCCTGTGCCACTGTCGAGCAGAGACACAGAAGTGATCCCCGGGGTGTATTTCTTATTTTCCATCCACTCATCAAGATTTTTATTGAATAGTGCTAATGAAGAACTTTGCTTGACATGATGTGTAGCCTGTTCCAGAGTATGGGAAGTCTCTGAGACAGGAATCTATCCCTCCAGCATGTCCTGTTTGTTGTGGTGACAAGGTTTAGGTCCCTAAAGCGTGTAGCTTGGAGGGATTGGGATTTCTTTAGGTGTAGCATGTCCAACAGCTCTGGGTTTGACATAGCTTTATACATTAGGTACAGATCACCTCTGAGTAGTCGATATGTTCTACTATGATCTAATGTTAATATTGTATAATGTTTTGTTTTTGTATTTGTTTATCTGTAGAGCTTTTCTCCTCGGGTCTCTGCTGAAAAAGAGCCCAGTAAGACTAACTTGGTTAACAAATGTCAATATATATATATATATATATATATATATATATATATATATATATATATCTTAGGCATGTATTAAGTAAGATCTCTATTAGTTCAATATCGCAATGGATTACATAAGCTATACTTTCTATAAAATAATGAAGGCTAAAACATGGGGCTAGAAATGTAAAAAGTGGTACATGTACATACATGTACCTTTAAAATTTGTATTGAATAAATCGGAAAGAGATGATATTGAAAACTGGAGTCCAGCTGTATTATTTGACACTGATTATAAAGTATTAATGAAAATAGCTCAATAAAGGTATTCATTGGTATTAAACATAATCATAGAGGGTATTTATGGTGACAAAGGGAACTAAGTTAGGGAAATATTGCTAATAATGGAAGAAACTGTAGATGTAATAGCTACTGAAAGTATAAAGGAAAGAACAGTAGTTTCTGACATAAAAAAAGCTTTGATAATACAAATCTTACACTATGTGTTTTTTTAAAGAAATGTAGGATTGGGAAAATGCTAATAAATCTGTTGAAAATTATGTATCAAATGTTGAAAGTAACAATAAATGTGTCTGTATAATTAAAGGGAACACATAAAAAAAAGTTTGAGACAAGGATATCTAATGCACAATATCATTTTTGTATTAATAATGAATAGGGTGATAGGACTAGAAGATGTAAGATGATAGGTAGTACACAGAGTATATTTGCTTACAGCAATGCCTGTTGTCAGTGATTTAATGTTAATAGTTAAGGACTGTGGGTCAAAGACATTTTTAAACATAAGTAAATTAAAATTGTATATGTTTATTACTAAACAAAGAAAAGAATAAAGGTATGAGAGAAAAATTGAAATAAGAGGTACTATATTTATTTTAGTGAGGGTACAATAAATGTTAAAGTATTTTTATGGGAAGACAAAGCAAGCAGCAGTAGGAAGAGAAATTAAGAAAAGTAAGATACATTATTAAATTACAGATGTGTTTTTGTTTCCATGTTGTTTTAAAAGGAAGGTTTATGTGATGGAGGTTTGTATGATGCTGGAAACACTAGAGCAAGAATTGATTCAGATGATTCTGTGTTATTTTTGGGGGGTACATGTTAAATTTTGTTAAAAGGAGCATTATCTATAATGATGTAAAGAAAGAGGATATAGGTTTGTTACAATCTATATCACATTTAAAATCATTATTTTATTATAAATCAAACAAAGTTAAAGAAAACGAGAATGCACTTTTAATAGCTATACTGTTAAATTATTCAAGCAAATGGAAGAATATTGACTAAAGGAAAGTAAAAATAGCATATGAGAGTAATATGCACATGATGAGAAAGAACATTTGTATATACAATTCTAATATTGCTGAATCAAAGTCACAGTCTTCCTCCATTTAAGCATCAGAGGTGAGTGCACTATCTATTGAGCTACTGACACTATAAAACATTATCAAACCTATGCCCTTGTTTTGCTACCAAAGGGTAATCCCTGACCCAATTTGTTGTTTGAGACATACCATGGAGTTTAGAAAGGGTTATCATACCTTGTAAGCCCTATTATGAGCAAGCAGCCCCTGTTCTGATTCAGAAATTGTTTACTGCACTGATTTTCCACAAGTACCACTGGTCATGGTGCAGGATAATTAGGCAATCCAGGATAGCTGCTAATGTTAACTAGTCTTGAGCTCTACTATAGAAATGCCTGCTGTAAGTTATTTACACAAATCAGTGATACAGAAATGGCAGTCTCCCATTCAGGTCAGTGGGGAAACCATGTTGTAGGCAGGTTCAGGGAAATGTAGTGGTGAGTTAGTGATTGGGGTGTGTGTGAATGTGTGTATGTGTGTGACAGGAGTATCTTCAGGATATGAATGGACTGGGATCACTGTGTGTGTGTGTGTGTGTGTGTGTGTGTGTGTGTGTGTGTGTGTCTCTGCTGGAGGTTAGGTATTAGATAGAGTAGTTTTGTGTGTGTGTGTGTGTGTGTGTGTGTGTGTGTGTGTGTGTGTGTGTGTGTGTGTGTGTGTGTGTGTTTGTGTGTGTGTCTGAAAGTTTGTGTGCTGTAACTGGAATTTAAGAAGATATAACAGAAAGGACTGGGATTAAACATGACTATAAGAGAATTTGGATTTTTTTCAGTTTAAGGGACTCAGTGATATAAATGGAAAATGAAGTTAGAATTGACTTAAAGCATGGTTCTGCAATGGGTTAGGCATCAAGTGGGAGTAAAGAAAGGAACTTTTTAGTTAAACCTTTTAGTTCTTATTTTTTTACATGTAGCAGGTATTACTTTCTGTTCATCACATTTGCAAATAACATTATTAAGAACATTTTTTTCAAGTATTATGGGGTTTAAATTAACTCCAAGGAAGCAGAGTATAGTGCATAATTCAGTGATCCAAACAACAAGAATTTCTGCAAATAGTTCCACAAATAAAACAGTATAAAACCCACAGCAGAAGGGCAGTGAGCACATATTTAAGTGTAGGGCCATCCAGAAAATCATTGTGAGTAAATGTGGGGGTGATCTGTTGAATAAAACTGAACTAGCAGAATATAAATTCATTAACTATTGCAGAGCTGACTCTTTTCCAGGATTAAACTCAGTAAATAGTATAAAACCAGTTCTAAAACTTAAATAAAGGGTTATTTATGAACAGTTTTTCCCGGGCTGTGTGAACTATATATACTAGTTATAATATATATATATATATATATATATATATATATATATATATATATATATATATATATATATATATATATATATGGGGGTTTACTATCATATTTGCGAATGTCATTTAGATGAACGCAATGATTTATGACAAACATTGTCGGAAATCAAAACACAGAGCAAATGAAATATTGAACAGAGTATTTCAGCAATGTTGAATATCGACTTTGCTAAAATTCTAACATCTACCCACAACTAACAATAAAGTTTGCAGGGGGCAAGCCCCCCTGCACCCCCCACACTCCCCCTACTTATATATACAAACTCCGAGATCGCACTACCGTGTGAACTGCACCGCACTGTTGAAGCTGACAGTAGCAGCTGTTCACTCATGTCAACTTTGACATTGTAGTGATCGAGCTCTTAGTTCGAAAAAATGATTTTCGCACATATTCAATAGTTTAAATGACAATCGAATATGTGATAGTAAACCATATATGGGTCTATATTAAATCACCAGATGCTTAAAAAAAGTGAACGGTGATTGATCGACCCTATGTAAGCAAAAGCTGTTCCAACAAAACAAAAAAAATAAAAGAAATTTAAACATTACATTAATGTGCCCCCCACACCCCCCCTACTTAAATATACCAACTCTGGGACCACACTACAGTGCCGAAAACAGCAAAGTACCAAAACGGCCAAGCAAATTCTTTCCCAAGGAAAGAATTCGCTTAACAGCCTCTTCGATATTTTCCGTTTTCTGCCTTTTAAGTTCGACCAAGATTCATTTGAAAGAATGCGTCTTCGGTCTTCTAATATAGACCCTGTATATATATATATATATATATATATATATATATATATATATATATATATATATATATATATATATATATGGGTCTAGGATACATGCTTGACTAGCATATGTCCAAATCACAAAACATCAAACACACATCCACGAAAGCGCTTAACATCGAAAAGCGCTTCTGTGTATGTGTAGTTCAAAAAAAAAATCTATGTTTCTGCAGGGAGGCTTTGCCCCCATGCACCCCCAAGCCCCCCTACTTTATTATCCTCGCTCCGAGATCGCACTACAGTGGGGAAAATTTAATTTTCTCTTACCCACACTGTACTCCGATCTACGAAACAGGCACACATACACAGAAGCACTTGTCGATGTTAAGTGCTTTCGTGTATGTGTGTTCGATGTTTTGTGATTTGGACATATGCTAGTCGAGCATGTGTCTGGATCCCATATATATATATATATATATATATATATATATATATATATATATATACACATACATTTAATGTAATTGTATATAATTTAATGTGAGCATATTTTAAATATGTCATTTTATGTAGTTTTTTAATTAATAGTCACATGTGATGTATTTTTTGTGATAGGCAGGGGATTCTATTTAAAGCTGTGGAAATAATATGTTAATTGATTTTAAGCACTGTTTTTAAGCATTGAGACAGATTTTTTTGGACTTGAAAGGTTTGTTTGTTAATACATTGCTTTTCTATTTAAGATGGCTGCATTCGAGTTGCTTGCTCTGAATAATTCAGTGAATGAAGTTGGACAGAGTATGATGACCCCAATGATGTTTTTATCTTCTGTTTCTCTTACCAAATCACTAAGTAGGTAGAAATGCTAAAAGGTGGATGCGAGACTCATTGTGTTGACAGAAGAAGCTAAGATGTGTGCAGTACTGGGGTGTATAACAGACGGCATGTGGATTATAGTGAAGCGTGATTATCAGAATGCCAGGTGAAGGTTAAGGTATGGTAAGTGAGAGATGTGGAAGTGAGAGATAAAACCAAGAAAGAGTTTTATGAATGAGTGATGCCAAACTCCTTTTGAAGGCATTGTGGATTTAGGAAATGTGTTTGCTGCTATATCATTCTTATTTCTTTTATGTAATTGTAAATATTTAGTGATGCCAAAGCATTTTCTTTTGATACTATGAAGTGATAAATATGGTGAAGGAAGGATAAGCATGAAAGGAATGAAAAATGAGCTGTACTTTCCAGTCTATATGTGGAATGTGAACGTGGATATTTATTACAAAGGATTCCAATAAAATCTATTCTCAAATGCGGACACCAAAATGAATGATATTAGAGTAGGCTTGAATACTTATATCTGTTGTTCATCTACTTTTTTAAATGTTATTTTATTAAAGGTGTTTGAATCCTTACTGTTGACAGAAACAAACTAGTTGGAGCATGTTACATATGAACATGTGGTGTATGGGGTGCCTGCTATAAAGAGGGGTATTGTTTGTATTGTTTGGACATGGCATTTGGGGCTTTATGCTTGCATATATGGAATGAAAATGTCTTTTAATTTTCAAAAAAATGTTTCTATTTATGAAATAGTTTATAAAGTTTGTGATGTTTCCTACTATATAAGATATTTTAAAGTTAAGATAAAAGTGCTTCCCACCCAAGTGGACAGTATTGCATGTGAGAGAGTTATTACTGTTATATGGGCTCAGTTTTGTTTTCTTCTTTTTAATACAATTTCCATTTTTTTGATTGTACTAATCTTATTTAATGGGTTTAAGGTTTATAATGATGATGGTGAATTGTGTTTCTGTTTTAATAAATAATAAATATTTCCCATATATTTATACCCAGCCTACTTGATTAGACAGCAACACTACCCACTATTATTTTAGCCACATTTTGTTCATTCTTCTGACATGTTCTATGTCCTTTACTCCTTCTGTCTGCTACTGATTACTGACGCCTTTTTACTTTTATGACATGCCATCATTCCATCTTAGTTTCAAGGTACAATCATTGAGCTCTACATTTCAAACCCGTCTCTGACTTTTGTTACCCTCTTCTTGGGTAAGACAGAGACTGTTCCTTGCATAGAACTTGTCTTTTGTCAGGTCTCACCCCATCCTCCTACCTGCTCTGAATCCTTCTCCCTTGACACCTGCCACAACCAGTCATTAAAATCACTAATACTCTCCATCAAGGAAGCTGGTTACTGTTACAGGTAACTCTACTAATTATGTTACCTCTAACTCCCCCGGCAACTTTCTGTTACCTCTCTGGTCTTTTCTTTTAGCATCTTAGTTGTCTTCTATGACAGGTCATTGGTGTCAACAGTTGTCACAACATGTGTCCACTGACTGGTGACCTGTTTGGTCACCTGCACTCATACTTTACGAAGAGTAAGCTGAAATAACGGTTTTACTTTAAACACCTGTCTCATGTTTTTTTTTTTTAACTAGGATTCTTAATCTCAATACTGTTTGCAGTTCCACTCACCAGTACCATCTTCCCTATCCCCATAGTTTCTGCTGCCTTCTTTCATTACCTTCCTATATGCAGTCCAACCCCTCCAGTTCCACCCCTAACCCTTCTTACTAACTGCGATGGTCGTGTCACTCTATGAGATGCATCAAGTACCTTTCCTATCTCTCCTACACACTCTTTTTCAGGCCCCTGCCATATGGCTAAATATCTTGACTTGTTGACTTCTATCCTGCTGTCCAATGTATTGTTAGTTCCCACATCACAATTTTCATCTTTGACTTTTGTTCATAAATTTTCACTGCTGCCTGCACCTCTTCCTTCATCTTGACTTCTTTCTTCTTGTTTTAATGAGGGTTAGCATTCAGTGCACAGATGAGAAGTAATACAACTCTCAGCCTTCTAACTGTATACTAATATTAAGCACAGGGGTTCCTCTTAGAACGAGGAAAACGCATTTTGTCGAATGCATTTTCGTCGACATGTACAGCAATCAGGCAAAATTGCGAAGCGGCTGTTCAGCGAATTCTTTCCCTGGGAAAGAAGTCGCTTGACCAATTCGTTGCTTTGCCATGTTCTGAAGTGTAGTGTGTTTCCTTGTCTGGTATAGCTCCTGAGAGTGAATGTGCAACAGTTACTGACCTTAGGGTTAGGGTGCGGGTTAAAGTGCATATGTATGAAAGTGTTTACTGTTTTTTATTTTGCATTAGATGTATGGTTGAGTTACGTGTGTATGTGTTTTCAGCTGTTATATATATAAACCCATCTTTGAAAAAAGAAGGACTGGGATGGTCAACCCTATACTTCATTTTAGCAATTTAGAGAACACTATAATGGTATCGCCTATCGTTGGTGGTTTCCTAAAAAAACAAGATACTATGCAACGCCAAGATCCCAATTTCAAAGATGGGTTTATCACCACCTTTTGTACAGACAGTGGTAGAGTTAAATCTATTTTATATAAAAATTGGCAGGTCATTTTGAATGACAATTCATTATTGAATAAACTAGGTTCATTCCCTAATATAGTATTTCGTAGAGGTCATAACCTTAAGAACCTCCTTGAAAGTGGTAGCCACTGGAACATACCTAGAAATGCAGGGATGACTGTTTGTGGGTCTTGTAGGATGTGCAGACTTCTGGAAGTCGGAAACACCTTCCTTATCAATGGCAACAAGTTTGACATTAAGTTTAAACTTAACTGTAATTCTAAACTTGTTGTATATATAGCAAGGTGTGTGTGCTGTCCAGCATTCTACGTAGGTAAAACTGAACGTAGATTGAGGGACAGGATATATGAACACACTTACGCAATTTCTACAAATAAAACAGATAACTCATTGGCTAAGCATGTTGCTTACAATGCAGGTCATAAATTTATGTTTAAAGCCATTGATCAAATTCAATTTAACATGAGAGGGGGCCCTATGAATTTACTCTTAGAGGAACACGAACTTGCATGGCAAATCCGATTAAATGCATTTGCTTTCCCAGGTTTGAACGATTCCTGTAATATTGCTTGTTTACTTAAACTTAGAAGCCTGAAACGGTAAATATCTGTGATTGTTGGGACATTTATACTTATAAATATAGTCCTTAGTTGAATTATTTCATGATTAGTATGTTTATTTTAATCTTTTATCATGTTGTATTTATAATAATTGATGTTTAGTTCGATATGAATGTATAGGTCTATTTAGATCAGTTTTTGTAATTTTTAATAAGTTGATCTTATGCACTTTAGTATGGATTTTCTTGGTAATGTCCTTTTAAAAAAACCTGAAAGGAAATAGGTGTGTCTAACAGGTGATTGCTTCTAATTACTTAAATAGCACTGTTTGTAAATGTGCATTTTTTCTGAGGAAGTTGCTACATTTTGGAAACAAAAAGCGCTCCAATTAAACAGTTTTCTACTAGTGGTGGTCTGCTATATTGGTGTTGCCGCTAACTTGGTTTATTTTTAGTTTGTTTGTGATTTTCCTAGTTTCTATTTGTAGTATGGCATCTGGTGTTAGCAGCAACTCGTGCAGTCCCACTTTATTTAGTTCACAACTTCAGTCTGAGTTAGTGAACTTGCCAATGTTAATTAACGCTATGAATCAGTGTATGGACGGGTTTTCTTCCCGACTTGAGAAGGTGGACATTACTTTATCCCAACAACAGCGTCCTTTCCAGAATGCACTTTCACAAGTGGCTTTCGAATGGCACCTTAACCAGTAACTGTAACATGAACTTATCCAACAACAGTAGTTCGGAAGAAGGTGCACTTAATGTTTCAATTACACCGGGGCAGCGTACACCAACTGAAGTTTTATCTATCGACACTAATGATATGGCTTAGCAGAATATATCCAGGTATAACAATGGAAGGCTTATTGGTACTCCTATCTTTACTGAATGGATCAAGGATACTTCTACGTTTTGTTTCAAGTCATTGTCCAACAATGAGCGACCGGCCGACACCTGCAGTGAGCAACAGGTTGGTGTAGCAACTCTGAATGAGAAACTTAAATCTCTTGACATTAAATTTCTTAAATTAAAGAAGTTGCAACTTGAAGTAATGTATTTTAAAGAATGCTTGAACTAGCACGTTGTCCCGAAGGGGCTGCGTTCTCACTGGTATCCTACCAGCTTGGTCCCAGACTCATTATTTCATTTAGAACTTAATTCTTTGTTTGATCAACAAGGCTTCGACCTGATACAGCTCATGATTAAACACTATCTTTTACAGATTGATGCTTTGTCTAATGAAGTATCGGGCTTGAATAAAGACATTGTATCTAGTAGTGACTTTGCTAGATCCAAGTCTGATTATGACCGGTCATTCTCCAGTATTAATCAACTATTAGAGAAATTGAAAGCTAACAAATTTAAAAAAAATGAAAAGGGACCGACTGGCTTACGACAATGGTTCTGCTTACCCTAAACCATTGTTTGCTCAGGTTTCTAATACAATTAAAATTCTTACCACTGTACAACAACAAAATAACAACTTGGATCAGACTGGGACACCAAACGGAGATAACAACCAGGCTACAATTAGACGTAGCGAACGGTTCCGCAATTATAATAATAACAACTATGAATGTCACCAACAACAAGATGGTAATAATGGTAATGCCCCTGTTAACAATGAGGCTGGAAATTTTCAGAAGGTCAGTTATACAGGGGCGATCCCAAAGAACAAACCTTCCAAACAGAATCAGAAGAACAACCAGCGGTTCTCCAAGCGCAGGGAATAACAGTTAATGACATTCCTGCTTTGAATATTGTAACCAACACTGATGGTGACTTTAACATCTACAACTTTTCTTCACTCTCAATTGATCCTATTTTGGTTGACTTACTAGCGAAAGGTTGTACATTTGTACCCGACAGACCCTTGAATTTTGTCAAAACAGTTATGGACTTAAATCTCTTTGTGAGGAAGTTGAACTTTAACTTACTGTTCAACAATAACAACTCAAGAGATGATAGGCTGAGGGTAGCTAGTACCTTTAACTCCCCCTCACACCCTACTCTGAAAATGTTTGAACACGTCTGTGAGCTTGATTTCAGATATTTACTGAATTCTCAGAATATCTTTCCATTTAAAAAGACAAACAATGTGAGCTGCGATGAAAACATGTTTTTGCAGTTTTTGAGTACTGCTAGTGTGCAGGTTGTTAAACCCGATAAGTGAGGTGGACTAGTTATATTTGATTATCAGGATTATATCAAAAGAATGTGTAAATTGTTAGATGTTGAAGCATACCTAAACGTCTCATTGAATGAGGTCAATACTGCTTACCAACGGATTAGAGGCTATTTCAATGACCTCTTTATAGAAGCAATTATTGACATTGATACATTCAACTTCATATCTCTGCCTTGGCCTAAAACACCAGTCATGTTTGGTATACCAAAAATTCACAAAGATGTGTCTGATCCCCCTATGAGACCTTTATAACATATGTATAACATACCCTTGTGCTAAAGTTGTAGACAATATCCTGAAAAAATATCTTGCATCCGAATCCCAAGTATGTAAGGACTCGTAGTCCTTTTTAGAGAGTATTAACAACTTGGAATTTAATGCCAGTTACAACTTTTTAACTATCGACGTAAAAGATCTCTATACTTCCATCCCTCACCTTGAAGGGATAGAATGGGTTAGCTTTTACTTAGATCTAAAGATGCTCCAACCAATGAAATTACTTTAGTAGAATCTTTATTAGATATCATCCTTACAAATAATTATTTTCTATTTGATCAAGAATTTTACTTACAAAAACAAGGTGTGGCTATGGGGTCGTCTTGTGGTGCCAGCTTTGCTAACCTTGTCATGGCATTTTGGGAAAGGACTTTTGTCCTGAATATCCCTTGCCACAAGGCGAACATCATTTTCTACACAAGTTTTTTAGATGACATCTTTGTCTTATTCAAAGGTGACAACATACAGGCTAAAACTTTTATCTCTTACTTGAATACTACAACTGAATGTTTTGTATTTACATCAACATTTCACACAGATACTATAGACTATTTAGACATTAAATTATCTAAGGACAGGGTTAGTAACGGGTATGTATCACAAATTTTTAGGAGCATACATACTGTAATTCCTTCCTATATTTCAACAGCTGCCACCCATTTCACCAGAAGCGGTCAATTGTCAAAGGACAATTAATTAGAGCAGCAAGGATGACTACATTGGAGTCTGACTTTCAAACAGAATGTGATTTGTTGAGTAATATGTTTGAGCAACGTGGGTACCCTAGTTAGCTAATACAATCTTTAGTCAGTGAAGTTTCTGAAAAAAGAAGGACTGGGATGGTCAACCCTATACTTCATTTTAGCAATTTAGAGAACACTATAATGGTATCTCCTATCATTGGTGGTTTCCTAAAAAAACAAGATACTACGCAACTCCAAGATCCCAATTTCAAAGATGGGTTTATCACCACCTTTTGTACAGACAGTGGTAGAGTGAAATCTATTTTATATAAAAATTGGCAGTTCATTTTGAATGACAATTCATTATTGGATAAACTGGGTTCATTCCCTAATATAGTATTTCGTAGAGGTCATAACCTTAAGAACCTCCTTGAAAGTGGTAGCCACCGGAACATACCTAGAAATGCAGGGATGACTATTTGTGGGTCTTGTAGGATGTGTAGACTTGTGGAAGTCGGAAACACCTTCCTTATCAATGGCAACAAGTCTGACATTAAGTTTAAACTTAACTGTAATTTTAAATGTGTTGTATATATAGCAAGGTGTGTGTGCTGTCTGGCATTCTACGTAGGTAAAACTGAACATAGATTGCGGGACAGGATATATGAACACACTTACGCAATTTCTACAAATAAAACAGATAACTCATTGGCTAAACATGTTGCTTACAATGCAGGTTATAAATTTATGTTTAAAGCCATTGATCAAATTCAATTTAACATGAGAGGGCGCCATATGAATTTACTCTTAGAGGAATATGAACTTGCATGGCAAATCTGATTAAACGCATTTGCTTTCCCAGGTTTGAATGATTCCTGTAATATTGCTTGTTTACTTAAACTTAGAAGCCTGAAACGGTAACCATCTGTGATTGTTGGGACATTTATACTTATAAATATAGTCCTTAGTTGAATTATTTCATGATTAGTATGTTTATTTTAATCTTTTATCATGTTGTATTTATAATAATTGACTTTTAGTACGATATGAATGTATAGGTCTTTTTAGATCAGTTTTTGTAATTTTTAATAAGTTGATCTTATGCACTTTAGTATGGATTTTCTTGGTAATGTCCTTTTAAAAAAACCCGAATGGAAATAGGTGTGTCTAACAGGTGATTGTTTCTAATTACTTAAATGGCACTGTTTGTAAATGTGCATTTTTTTCTGAGGAAGTTGCTACATTTTGGCAACGAAAAGCACTTCAATTAAACAGTTTTCTACTAGTGGTGGTCTGCTGCATTGGTGTTGCCGCTAACTTGGTTTATTTTTAGTTTGTTTGTGATTTTCAAATTGAAATCTAAGCCAATGTACAGAAGGTTAATTACAGATTATAGGGAAGCAAAAAAGTTGCTATATAAAACTAACTGGAGTGAGGTGTTCAGTGGAAAAACTGCATATGGAATGTGGAAAGTTTTGAAAGAAAAATTGTTTGAGTGCAAAAAGTAAAAAAAAATGTTTAACATCAGGATCTAGGCACATAACATCAGGGGGGCAATATTTCCATAAGAACAATATACCTGATTAAGGTGAGAGACAAAAAATATAAGAAATGGAAGAGAGATCGAACTACAACTTTGAAAACTGAAATAAACAAGCTGGGCAAACAGATTAAGCATAGTGTTAGACAAGATCAAGAAAAATTTGAAGAAAATGTATATAAAGATATTGAGCAAAATAGGAAACCTTTTTATAGATACATAAGATGTGGAAAGATACACAAATTGATAAACTATGTGCAGATTCTAAAATGTATTCCCAGACACAACAGATTATAGATATATTTACAAAATCTTATGCAAAACAATTTGGCTCCACAAAAGGGGTGGTAAGTTGTCCTAGTGACATCCAGGTAATCCCAGATACTAGAATTAAATTAGATTATATTGAAAAAGAACTGTGCAAACTGGAGCCAAACAAAGCGCAGGGAGGAGACGGAATAAGTAACAATGACCCGAGAACACTTAAGCAAGAACTTACACTGCCATTACATCTATTATTCACTAGGTCATATAAATATAGGGAGATTCCTCAAGATTGGAGACATGTGCTTATTAAACCTGTCTTTAAGGGAAAGGGGAGTAGGACAAACCCAGAATCATATAGACCCTTAAGTCTACTTTCATGTTGTGGAAAAATAATGGAGAAGGTAATACTGGATAAGTTATTGTCAGAACTGGATAGGTTGGGACTTGAAACCATATATCAGGATGCATATGTTGAAAATAGATCTATTACCACCTGTAACATGATGTTCTATAACAATATAATAACAGCTATGAATGAAACATTGTGTTTTTCTAATCATATAAACCAATTGGCTAATGATAGTTATAGAACTATAGGTTGTATAAAAAGATTTATAAAGTCTAGAAATCAAACATAATGAAGTCATTGTTTGTTAGCGACATTAGACCCAAAATTGAGTATGGAATAACAATATGGAAACCCTATAGGAAAACAAGCATGAATAAACTGGAACGAGTACAGCAGAAATATACTAAGGGCATCCATGGATGTGAAAATATAAGTTATGAAAGACTAAAATATCTGAACTTGTACAGTGTCTCTTACAGATATTTAAGAAAATATCTTATTCACGTATATAAGGCATTTAGGGACAACTACCTCTGGGAATGTTTGGAGATTATTAAAAAGTATTAGAGAATTGTCAGATAACCTATGTAGAAGATTCTATAGGAATGGGAAGTGTACTAATTGGTTCTCTGACAGAGTAGCTGATGCTTGGAACAGACTACCAAATTACATTAAAGAAAGTACTAGTTTAGATATTTTTAAGAACAGCCTGGACATTTATTATGGGAACAAGTGTTTTGGCATATTGGCAAGCTAGAAGGGCTTTAATGCCCGTGTTTGAAACATTTGTATGTATGTATGTATCTACCTACATTCTAAAATGTTCTCCCACCATGCTGACAAAGGTGAAATTGAATTTTTTTCCAAAACCAAAAATAAAAACTTTTTAAAATTGTTACACCTTTGGCTGTGGTTTGCAACAGCATTCTTAAGGTTTTTATTCCTAATGGCATATTCAGGTTCATAAACCCAACATTTTTTTGCCAACATAAAATGCCTCACAGGTAGAACATGTGGCAAAGTATATCACAACTCTAGTTTTGCAGTTAGCCCTTGGTAGAGTACAATGCCTCATATTCTTCTGACCGACCTGAATTAAATGACAATAGTTATAAGAGTTGCATTTTTTTTTTGTGACTGTGTTCCAACATTTTTACATTGTTTTGTTCATCTAAAGGTGTAAGGAGGGGATGTATCCACCAATTCTCTTATATTTTCAAAGTGTGCCAGATTCCAAATTTTTCTTAAGAATGACCTTCTCATACTTGACCCCATCAGTATTGGTACAAATGAAATTTTGGTATCTGTTTTGTTTTTTGTCTACACTGTCACAAGGTTTTACTACCCCACCTTTTAGAATATGATGGAGTATATCAATTCTACCCTCGGTAATATTGCTTTTATGCATCTTCAAATAGATTCCTGAGAACCAACTCTACAAAAATAAATCCACCAAATAGTCAATGGGGGGAATTTAATAAAGCCTACATGGACTTTTTTTTTTCCATGTAGGCATAGTGGCACACTGCTTACATGAAAGTAAGCAGGTGTACAATCCGGTAAACAGAGCTGGGTGGCACGCATGCACACGCCTACATGGAAGTATCCGAGGCATGCAAATCTCCTGATAAGCAGGTGAATTGCATGTAAATGAGGGAGGTAGAGCAATCCAGGAAGCAGAGAGGCAGTCCTTCAGACCCCATGTGGTGTCCATAGTGTACACGGAAATATTCTGTGTATAGGATGTAAAAAAACAATAGGGGCTGTAAATGTGCAGGTAGATGGGCAGAAATAGCATAGCAGAGACAGATATGTGCAAAACTATTCACCCTGTATCCAAAACTGTATGGAGAATAATTGAAAATAATTTTATTTTATTTTTTTAATAATCTGGGTATGTTTGCAGAATGCAGTGTGCAAACATACCATTATGAAAAAAAAATTAAAAAGTGTATAAACAAAATATAGTAGTATGTGACAGTAATGTATTATAGGACCTTGCATGGAGTATCTACGATGGTGGAATGGTTCTGTTGCTAAGCAGTCAGTGCCTGGAACTATGTTGTTTCCAGGTTGTGTGCACAGATCCCTATGCAAATGAGTTGGGGTTACTGAATAGCACAAATGGGTATCCATGTCCACAGATCCCATTCGTATAGGCACAGAACTGTGTTGGTATCCACAGAAGAGGTAGCCGATATCAAAGGGGAGAGTGTCTGAGGACTTGTAAGCTCATTGGAGCTCAGCGGCACCTGTTTGCACAGTGTGGAGCTCTGCTAAGCATGGGGATGTGTATACTGACTGCTAAGCTTTCTTTACCTTCAGGGCATGCATTTCATTGGGTTTGAGAATGTTTGCAAGTCATGCCACTGTACTGAGCATGACCTTTCATGGGGGTGTATGCACTGAGTGCTGAGCACTGTTTACTTCCGCAGCACATGTTTGCATGGCATGGTGCTCTGCTGAGCAAGGAAATGCTGTTCAAAAATAAATTGACTGAGAAAGGCAATGATATCTTAATTACTGATGACACCAGTTTCACTTAAACTAGGACCATTAACAGTCTTTAATGATGTACTTGGCAGTTGGAATGCATCGTAGGTAGCCAGTCACACATGCTGCACCTACAGCATCCCAGTGGAAACAAAGGTATGTGTGGCTCTTAGATACCAGCTGTAGGTAGTTTCTAAAGACCAACTGGGGACATGATGGGGGTCTCACAGGTAACAGCATCCAGGGTACTCCACCATTTCCTGAATGCCATGCTACCACATGCCAGTGAGCACATGTATTCTCCCCTCACCCCTGAGGCGAAGGCCAGCAATATGCAACACTTTTTTATTGTGTAGCACACTACCTGAGGTACTGGGTGCCATAGATTGCTCTCATGTACACATCAAGGCACCACTCAGTGAGGAGGGTAGAATCTACATCAACCACAATGGGTATCACTCCATCAACTGCCAGGTCATGTGCAATGCCCAGGGCATTATCATGAATGTGTGTGCTTGTAGCCTTGGCAGTTATCACGACTCCCATATCTGGCACGCATCACAGCTATACCAGATGTTTGCTAGGGGGGACATCCCACTCAGCCATTTACTGGGGGATGCTGGCTACATACTGGAACCATGGATGATGACACCAATCAGAAATGCACACACGCCCACCATAAAATGCCATAGTGAGGCACACGCACAAACTAGGAACATCATAGAGCATGTGTTTGGGGTGCTGAAGTCATGGTTCTGGTGCCTCGATATATTTGCTTAAGCCCTGTAGTACTCTCCAGCCACATGTGCACACATGTTCACAGTATGTGACATGCTACACAATATGATCCTGCGGAAACAGCTGCAGCAGGATCAGCAAAGGGAAGGGATACACAGCCCCCCGTCCAGTACCTCGGTCACCACAGCCACACCCACAGGGGGACTCCAAGGAGGAAGCCCCTGAGGTTGTCCCTGTAGGCAGATGTAGGTGTGCCCAGTATGCACTGGTCTTGGCCAAGAGATAAGCATTGCACATGCACTGACAACCTAGGGTCCTAGGGACTGACACCTTACTCCAACTCGCATACATATTAGTAAAAATGATGCCAACCAGCCCATACAACCTCTGCATAACCATGTAATGGCTGTGTACTGCATGCATAAGACAGAGTCAGCCTTCGAACTACAGGTCTGGCAACTGCTGCATTCACAAGGTAAGTCATACACCTATTCACCACTTGTAAAGGGTACTAGAATATGTAAGCATATGTATGGACCTGCTGCATGCATGCAAGAGAATATAGTGGGCTACTGGGCTACTTGGGAAGATCTAACAGCCACTTCAGACAACAGGTACTCTGTCCAATAGTATGTGCTCCATAATATCCTCTAGGCCACATGGCTGAAAAGTCCACTATGTTATTCAATGGAGATGGCAAACAGTGGGGTCACATGACAGTTGTACAACTGTCTATACCAGCAGAATACGGGCTGCTAGTCTCCCACCCCTAAAACATTAGTGTACTCATACAACTGCTGTAACAGTAAATCTGCAATGATATATCAGCAGACCAGCCAATTCCAGGGCTGTGACATAGAACCTGGCCACACATTCTATGTTGCATGTAATGCAGGGGTGACAATGTATGTCTATATGCTGTTGATTGTGTGATGGATGATGCATCCCTATCTGCAGCCTGTGTGGCTCAGTAAGCTAGTAACATTAGCATGGGTGATGGTGTTGATGGTTTGAATCTGGCTGTGTCCACATCCTTTGCATGTGAGGTAGTTGTATGGTGGTGTCTCCACAGACTGTCACACCCCTCAATCTGTTACTGCATAAAAGCTGGACAAAGCCAGAGAGAATGGGGGGACAAAGGGACAAAACTAGAGACAGACATTCAGATGCTCTGATTCACCTAGAATGTGCTAGTATAAAAGCGACTTGCATCAGTACAGAATATCTGAAGGATATAAAGTCCAACACTCAAATGTTTGTCTGTATTTAGTACTATTCACTGACTGCATTATACAACATTTTACTGTAACACCACAAATGTATGAGGAACAGGATAGACATATGAGGTGAAATGCTGGACATTATGAAAAAACATGTACAGTAAGAGGTATTTAGACTGTCACCCTGTATGGGGTGTTACATCAGGTACCCCAGTCACATATTAATTAAAGCACACAGCCGGGAAATGCTATGGACAATGTCAGGGAAGTGCTGTACTGCTGAAACAGGTGCAGCTGCCAATGTCTTTAGCACACAAAATCCCGGCCTGGAGTGCAGGTAGCACTGGCCTGGAGTCACCTTTGTAGTAATGACAGTCTCTTGAGTGCAATTCTGTTGCCTCTTCCTCACAAAGACCTGCTATGTGAAAATAAATCTGTACATACAGATAGCTACATATCCATATCTGTCTGACCCTATCCACCTCCCACATGCGTAGTGTATCTATCAGTATGTAACCCATATACATATAATACATATATATATATATATATATATATATATATATATATATATATATATATATATATATAAAATATATATATATATATTTTTTTATTTAACATTTGTTGACCGGGAATGTCCGACTAGGTTCCACAGAGCCTGTTTTCAGCGGAGGCCCGGGGAGAAATGCTCCAGATGTTCCAGATGCTCCAATAATATATATATATATATATATATATATATATATATATATATATATATATATACATATATATATATATACATATATTTATTTATTGACATTTATTAACCGGGTTGGTCCATCTGGGCTCGTGGCCCATTTTCAGTGGAGACCCGAGGAGAAAAGCTCCAACAATATTACACAGAAGTTTAAAAATTAAGTAAGTGAGAAAGTATTGACAATAAATCATTTCAATTAGAAAGTCAATTACACAAAGTTAAAACACACTCAAGCTTGTAACAATGACATCGTACTTTTACAGAGTAACAATAATATTTACATATTTACAGCAAAGTTTTTTTTAACAGTGTATTTGATTTATTTAGCAAGTATACCCAAAAGTAGAGTACATTGTAAGTAGAGGGAGTGTTAGGAATAGGGTGAGGAATGGAGGGGGAATGGGAGCTAAATAGGGGCTTGACAGGGGCAGAGTTTAGAGTTAAGTAGATGAAGTTTGATTTTTTCTTTAAAGTGAGATGGGTGCATTATGGAATTTATATCTATTGGGAGGTTATTCCAACCATGGGCAATGGAGTGTTTGTATAGGAGTTTGCCTACTGTTTTTTGGGTTGATAGATGTCAAGTAATTGCTGATTAGAGATATGAAGAGTCCAAGGTGGAGATTAGGTTGAGATGAGTGATGAGAGAGCAGGACAGGGTGCTGGTTTGTGGAGGATGGAGTGTAACATTTGGAATTGTGACAGTAGTAGTAGTTGGGAGATTTCAAGCCACTGGAGTGAGTTAAGGGCCAGACAGTGATGTGAGTTGTGTGGAAAGTTAGTGATAAATCTTCCTATCTTGTGATAAGTTTGTTGTAATTTGCATACAAATGTAGAGATGTATGAATTTCCCACATACCATCGGAATGCTGAGGTTATCTGCATTCACATCAAAGTAGTTGCCCAAAGGAACCAAACCAAGGCCACGACAGTACATAATCTACTTACCCACAGACCCATGTGCCTGTGGAATGTCACCTTGCAGACAGACACAGGTGAGCAGGTGTTGTACTGTACAATGGACCAATGCATGCCTTGGACAGGCCATATTGTTCCTGGCCACATGTTTGCCTATCTAATTGCAACTAGCCACATATGGCCATACTGCTAACTGTACACACATAGCAGGGATAGTGATAGGTACCCCACTCCTAGGACACTAGATACAATAACATTACCAAGCAATATCACTCTGCAGGCACCACATGCTGTCTAACACAAGGTTATTTTGTGTACTCCACAAGTACTGTGCCTGCAATCACATGGTGCATGTGATAAGTACTGCGATCTATAGTGTGTAATTGTAGATAGGTAGGGGTTTTAATCTCACATCAGCCAACTCTGTGTGTGAGGTGTGTGTAAAAATATCCCCATGCAGCACTACGGATAAGCCAGTATGGGCTATCTCTGTGCAATGGTTATGCATTTTATGGCCCTGTGACTAGCTGCTGGCCTCTATATTGCTCTCTTCTGCAAGGCCTGCTGATGTCATCCACCTCAAGAGTGCTGGCTGACAACTTAACATCAGATAAACTCTGTGGTGCATGCAATAAGTACTGCAAGCTATAGTGTGTAATTGTAAATAAGTAGGGTTTCTCATCTCACATCAGCCAACTCTGTGTGTGTGTGTAAATATACCATTGTGCAGCACTACAGACATAGCCTTATAGGCTATCCCCCTGCAATGGTTATGTCATTTTTGGCCCTGTGACTAGCTGTTGGCCCTAAATTGCCCACCTATACATAATCATAACCGATGTCCATCACCTGTCTAACCTGGACACAGGATATTTGTAGACGTGTCAACTCCACCACCACATTATCTATATTTGTAAGTTCAGATAACCCAGGTGAGGTGTAGCCGGGGAAGCAGACCTTATCACTAAGTATGAATGCATGAATATGCTGATTGCCCCCATTGTCCCTGATAGACTGTTCTACACATGTGCATCTAGGATGTCGTGCTCGTATACTGCCGTACCTTGTTGATGTCATATTTCTGTTGTGCTGCCATATCATCCTGTGCTGCTGCATTGCCGCCGTGTGTCCATAGTGTATCCTCTCAGACTCTTGGAACAGAAACATACACAGGTCCATGACACAACTGTCATTCTGTAACACTATCACCAGTCCAACATCATGCTACAAAGATACACAAAGTGTGATGTGTAGTCATGACACATGCCAGCATACAGTACCTGTTGTGGCTCACAACAAGTGGCATGGCAAAACAATACTGTACTACACAAGTACATGTCAAGTGATATAGACACCCTGTGCACCAAACACATAGTAGCATTTCCCTGCATCAAAGGCATGGATGGCACGTATGTGGCACATGTATCATCACATGAACAGGAGTAGTGTGGTGGTGCTGAAGGCCTAGGCTGTGCCAAACAGTTGACAACATTGTGAGTCAGGAGGGGTGTGGGTAAGATGGGCCATGGAGAGGTGCCATGTGTGTCTGTAGGTGAGCTGCATATTGCAGTGGTGTTTGAGTGTGTGCATGTACACAGGCAAGCATAGTGCTAGCCTTACACATGTGCATGTTGGACAGCTGTTGACCATACATGGTAGAGTGGACAGTTCACAGTCTCTGGCCATGAACATTGCAACTGGCTCTGCCAGGACTAGCACTGGCACCACCACACCCAAGGTCAGATGTGATGCTAGTACCTGACAGTGATTGCAAAATGGCGTGGCTGTGTCCCCCACAGGACTGCCTAGGACCACATGCCCATGGCCTGCCATGTCATGGTGTGGACAGCACATTTCCCTCTGTAGCAGTGGAGGTACTGCCACTATGGCGCATGACAGGGCATGGCCATGTGGACTCTCAGCAAATGGTGTTGCTGACCTACTTCCACATGTCTGACGACCAATTCCAACCAAATGTTCTAGCTCAATGTGCAGTCCAGGACAGACACTGTCTCAGCCTACCATCTATCCATTGCATCAGTGAACCAATCCAGAGTGTCCCCAATGTGGTGGAGGCAGTCACAGATGTCAGACTGTACTGTGTCCATAACCCTAAGCATCCATCTGGTGTTGAATTCAGAACATGCCTGTGCCTCCATGATGGCCCGAAACATGTGTCAAGTGACCCATGATGTGACACCTGCGACAGGTGATTGATGGACAGTAGTCCTCCTATGAGCACCCCTGTCAATCTGCCTGTGTGGGACCTTGCTAGGTCTCTGGCTATGGCCAGTATCTACACTCACAGATGTCATAGTTCCCACACTGTCTTGTTCAATGTCACAACCCTCTGACAGTCCAATATCTGTGACCTCTGGGGATTGGGTATGTGTGGGCATACTGACTGTGTGCAGTGACAATGGGGGCAGAAGTGGGATGTTAACCTCTGGGACAGATTCAGCCCCCAACAACCCCACCTGTGCCTCACTATGGCCACCATTATCATCAGAGTCTGATGAGACACTGACATCAAGTTGTGAGGGGGACAGACTCCAACCCCCCTATGTCACCTGTGAAAGCAAAGACAAAAAAAGTACTTCCTGCACTTTTATGCATGGTAGTCCACACAGACTCATACAAATGATAATAAACAATTGCATTACCAGTCACACATCTTCTCATCTTCGCTCCCATGCACTACAGACAACCTCACACTAACATACACTAAGTCAAGCTCTTCATAACATGCATGTCAGCTGGTTTACCTTTACAAAGCCGAATCACAGTGGTGCGATTGCTCATATAAGTAAATCATAACCACGAAAATGAAAACAGCAACAGTGTTAAATGTTCAAAAATCACAAACACCACCTCTTCACAACAGGACACTAATTGCAAAAATCAAACCTCCGTTGCTGTACCATAAAGGGCTGCCCTCCAAACAATGAAAGCACAATGCAGTCACCAATAATGTTTGCGAATGTAGTTCCAAAAATGCCCAACGCACAATGGCAGGCTAGAATAATGAATAAATTTAATATAAATCCACAGGACGACACAATAACATAGATCACATAAAAAATGGTTGAGCGCGCTTTCGTCTTCAGTATGTAGACTTCATCAGAATCAAAAATTACACTGAATGAATACTTTAAATAACAAGCACCAACAGGAATACCATTGGATAATTGATTAATTGTTACACCAGAGAATATTGTATTAATTATTACATCCACAATCTATTCTCATTGTAAAAACAAATCCTTTGTGTACCATGAAAATAACAATAGCCAAAATGTCTCAGTTAATATCAGGAACCATAAATAATAAAAAGTGAAAACTAAAAACATAAAATGAATTACGTAAAATCACATGAGGTCAAGAAGTCAGTATGACCAAAAACCAGTTGTACTTCAGAATGGATGTCAAAATTGATGTCAAAAACAAAAACCTTCCTAAATGCCAATATGTATTGCTCTGACTGTTGTGAAATAAAATAGCAATAAATACAGTTACAATTAACTAACCTATTCTTTATATGACCACATAAATGTATATAGAAAGAACTGGGAATATATTAAAATTGTATTATGTTAGTGTATAAAAAAACAGTAGTATTTAAAAAATAATTATATGTGTATTTAAAATATATATAAAAATATATGATATATAAATAATATAATATTAAATATTAAATATTAAATACTAATAAATACTTAATAGAATTGTATTAATAATAAATAATGTTGTTGATAAATAATGTTCATATAACATAAATACACACAAATACACATTAAAACCTCTTGGAAATGGGCATACAGTAAATATTAAATATAAATCTTCATTTAGGATTATTTGCTAAAAGTTTCAAGGCAGGTTTAATGGAGAGGTGGTCATTCATCCCCATAGGGCCACATGCATCCAACTTCAGTTGCCATATTAATTCTCTATATTCTAACAGGGATTCCCAGTCACCTCCCCTATCACCCTTCTTCACTTCTTCTAATACCCAAAACTTAATATTGGTGTTTTCACATGTGGTACTGTGTCTAAATAGAGCGTTGTTATCATTCTTCTTACTTATGTCCCTCATATGCTCGTAAATCCGTTTCCTTAACTGATGTTCACCTACTCCTTATCCAGGTCTTAGCTATGCTCGTTTAGATATTTGTGTCTTAGTGACACTTGTAACATACATCATCGTATTTTTTGCATTTTTTGTATTTTTTGCATTTTTTGTATTTTATTTTATTATTCTTGACCACGATGTTTGAGACCAGTCATACACTCTATGGCTTGGTTATTTTCTATTTTATTTAGATGCAGATATGATTGTTGTCTCTGTTCAACTATACAGATAGGATGACATGACTTATATTGTGGCTTATAATTTTTGTCTACAAGGATCTTTAACTTAAGATGTCTTGTTTACCATTGACATGTTTTAAATTAAGGAGTGATTTCTCCAAGAATGATGGTTGCTGGGAGCTTCCGATCAGTTTGTGTGCTCAATTTTCCTGTTTGAGTTAGTATATAAGCCTGCCTTTATACGGAATAAGTTTTCCGTTTTTATTCAGTTTTATATCCTTTGGGATTTTATTTAATATACACATTTTAGTATGTATATTTTAATGTAAGAAATTTTTGGGCTTAAGATTGTACGAACAGTGTCCGATAAATGGTTCTGTGTTTATTGGAGAAGTTACTCCAGTTCTAATCAGAACGGACGGATTAATGTGACTGTTCCGATTATTATGCCCTTAATGGTTGGGTTTGTTGGTTATGGTTTTCTAGTGTAAATATACCTTTCAGGAGTTCAGTTTTTGAACATTGCTCCCAGGTTGATATGAATGAAAGCCTAAACCACGTTTCATGAAGTAGATATCAATATAAAATTAGTCTGTTTAGAAATATAGTATGATTTCATGTTCATATTATATATTTACGTGCCTGCTTATGTTTTCTGTATCCACGTTTATATAACGTTGATGTGCCTGCAGTGTAATAGTTGCCCAGCAACATATTTAATGTAAAAAATATTTAGGCTTAAGATTGTATGAACAGTGTCCGATAAATGACTTTTGTTATTGGAGAAGCAACTCCAGTTCTAATCAGAACGGACGGATCAATGTGACTGTTGCGATTATTATGCCCTTAATGTTGGGGTTTGTTGGCTATGGCTTTCTAGTGTAAATATACCTTTTAGGAGTTCAGCCTTTGAACATTGCTCTCAGGTTGACATGAATGAAAGCCAGGATCATGTTTTATGAAGCGGATATTAATATAAAATCAGTTTGTCTAGAAATATAGCATGATTTCATGTTTATATTATATGTTTATGTGCCTGCTCATGTCTTTTGTATCCATATTTATACAACGCTAATGTGCCTGCAGTGTAATGGTTGCTTAGCAACATGTATACAATTTGATTAATTTATTAAGTGCTTTGTTAATTGATTTATTTCCCGCCTTTGGCACTATAAATAACTAGGCTCATATATTGAATTAATGAAATCTGAAGAAGCGTGGTTTTACCGCGTGAAAGCGCTTAATTTTCCTGTTCACCAATAAAAGATTGCTTATTTTTATGACGGAGCAGCATCTTTTTACATTATTGAAGACATTGCAGTCTTTCGTGTAGTCTATGGACAGTTTTGCTCAATGTTTTGGTGATTCAACATCATTGGTTTCAGCTATTCAAGTTACAGGAATATTTTGCTGAACGGTCCTGGTGGTTGGTTCACTACTTCTGTTTTTATCACTAATAAATACTTAATAGAATTGTATTAATAATAAATAATGTTGTTGATAAATAATGTTCATATAACATAAATACACACAAATACACATTAAAACCTCTTGGACATGGGCATACAGTAAATATTAAATATAAATCTTCATTTAGGATTATTTGCTAAAAGTTTCAAGGCAGGTTTAATGGAGAGGTGGTCATTCATCCCCATAGGGCCACATGCATCCAACTTCAGTTGCCATATTAATTCTCTATATTCTAACAGGGATTCCCAGTCACCTCCCCTATCACCCTTCTTCACTTCTTCTAATACCCAAAACTTAATATTGGCGTTTTCACATGTGGTACTGTGTCTAAATAGAGCGTTGTTATCATTCTTCTTACTTATGTCCCTCATATGCTCGTAAATCCGTTTCCTTAACTGATGTTCAGTTTTACCAACATAATAAGCCCCACAGGTTAGACAATAAGCAAGATAAACAACGCCCTTGGTGTAACAGGTGTAGTACCCATTACACCGCAATTTCCTCCCAATACTTTTCAAAAATAATTCCTTATCTCTGGTAATAAAGGGGCACTGCCCACATCTGCCACATTTGTGTGTTCCTGTCTTGGGTTGTGTCCCATTTACTTTCAAAAGGTCTTTCCTTTCAAACAATTCTTTAAAAATTAAAGTTCTTTCTATAACTAAATCTTAAGGGCTGTTGAAATATCGATAAATTACTACACATCCTAGAGAAGATTTTCCAGACCTCATTTATTCCCTTTTGTATCCAACCACATCCCTTATGATATGTAAATGTTAACCGTGGTATGTCATTTTTGTCTGTAACACTGGTTTTAGTTTTCCTGATGTTTACCGTAGTCAAATCATAGCTCAAGAGGGGTAGGTAACAGGTACTACTTTTTTTATAACCTCTCTTTTGACATTTTTTATTAAACCTATAGGATATCCTCTTTCTCTAAACAATTTCTGTATTATTTCCATTTCTTCCACACATTCATTGTTGTCACTGGTCATCCTAGAAGCCCTAATCATTTGACCCTTAATGATGTTTCTTCTTAAATATAATGGATGATCACTTTGAAAATGCACATATGAATTGGAAAAACAACTTTTTCTAAGATTCTAGATTTATATTGCCTACCTTCTCTACTTTTACTGATTGTTACATCAAGGTAGTTAGCATAGTCAACATTATATTGAAATGTAAATTCTAAGAAATTAGTTGTAGTGTGCAAATATTGGATAAATTCCTCTGTCTGTGCAATGGTGCCGTTCCAAACAATGAATATGTCATCCAGAAACCGAAAATATTGTATAATATGTCCCCAAAATTGGGACTTAAACACAAATTCAAGTTCCCAGAAAAGCATAATAATGTTTATGATATGGAGCAAGCTGACCCCATTGCCACCCCCCCCTAATCTGATGGTAAATTTCTCCTTGGAAATAAATGAAATTGTTTTTCAGGACCAACTCTACATTTTCTAATACCAATCTAAAATCAGCGTTACTTAAAAACTTGAACTCAGTTAACATATGTTCAAACCACCCCAACCCAGTATCATGGGGTATCACTGAGAATAAATCTTTGACATCAATTGTAATAAAACCATAATTATCATCATATGGAATATTGTGAAATTTTTCCAGAAAGTCCCAAGAGTCTATTAATATATGGGGGTAGTCTTGGTAAAAAGGTTTCAACTTATTGTCCACAAATATTGCTAAAGTCTGTGTTTTTCAACACTGGGATGTCACAATGGGCCTGAGTGGAGGATTATCTGCATCTTTATGTATCGTAGGGATCCCAAATATCTCTGGGATTACTGGTTTGGGAACCCTGAGAAAATTATATAAATCAGTATCTATAAGTCCCTGCATAAGATTATCCTCCAAGTAAAGATCTATTTTCTTGTACCAAATGTTCATCTCGTTCCTAGACGCAAGCTGGTATCTATCACCCTGATTCAAAATCTCCACCATTCTTCTTGTGTAGTCCCAGTGGTCCATCAAGACTACCCCACCCCCCTTGTCAGGTTTCATAATTCTTATCCTCTCATTTCCTTGTAACATTTTCAAAATATTAACTTCTTCATCTGTTAAGTTGCTATATTCCTTTGGTACATTATTTAATACATAACCTTTTCTGACCATATTTAAAATATAGGTTTCAAATTGAAAATCAGATTTGATAATTTTTGAACATAAATGTCGCAAAAAAATGTAATGAAGTGTACCCCCCCACCCCCCTACTTTAATATTCTAAGTCCGTGATGACACTACAGTGGGAAGAGGGACCATTTCCCGATCCCCACTATAGTGCAATCTGCCCCAAAATGCCAAATTTGCAATGAGCGAATGTCAATGCGCATTTGCTCATTGCACATTCGATCCTTTTTCTGTTCGGCGTTTGCAAACTTTGCAAACTGCCTTTCAGACAATTGCTGTTCGCCCTTGTGCAATATGCACACATGAAGGTAAACCATGTCAGCCCCATCCAGGTAAAGTTGCCAGTACAATCTGCCTGTAAGGTATGAAATATGACACTATACATGATAGACCTACACATAAAACATAGTACACCTATCTTGAGAATGATATGCCAGTACTAGTGTCACTGCCTCAGGTATGTACCATCTCCCTTTTGTGTTTGAACAGGCATCTTGGAGTAATTGCCTCATATATACCAGGCTGTGTAGCCACTCATAACTATAAGTGCAGACGTGTTGATGGTTATTCAAATACACACCTGTGACTAACCAGTCTATGAACCATAGTTATCTGTTCCAGAATGGAACATACAAATATTCTACTCTGGCTAAACACATGAGTGAAAACACATGAGAATTAACTTGTTTTTATGGGCTTGCTATACAATGAGGATTGGAATATTTGCCCTTTCTTCACTGTAGTGTGACCTTGGAGTTGTAATATATATATTTAGCGGGGGGGGGGTGTGTGGGGCGTGCAGACCCCCACAATAGCAAGTTTATTCTCGTGCGTTTTCGGTCATATGAGCATTTGACATTCTTACCATTTGATATGGTAATATAGACCTTATATGATCCATAAAAGACTGTATCGCACTTACCAGGTACAGGATCACAGACTTGGGCCACTCCTGACAGACCTAAGGAAAGGTGAGGGAGAGGTGTTGTCAGCACCACCAAATGTTGCCACACTACAAGGTAATATGTGTATATATCCACATGTACAGTACCAACTGTGATACTGGCTGTATGGCTGACATTCTGAGTATGTTTACACAACTGTGCATAAACCCTAACTCCCCCAACCAATGCAGACAGACATAACATCCATGTACAGGTATGTACAGCCTGCCACAATAACTGATACAGTATTACATTGGTGAACACCTGGACACTCATCTGTTGTGGACACTGTGGCATCCACCTCCATGATGTATGGTGTGATGGATGCCTGGGAGCTGTTGTGTGTTCCTACGTTCACTAGGAATTCCTCTGTGACTGTGAGTGGATGTTCTGTTGCAGGCCACTCACTGGTGGTGGCAAAATCCCTGGCAACATCAGCTGCCCATTGTTGTGCAGCATTCAGCATGTCTGTGGCCCAGTGTCGAACCTGCTCATAGGTCCTATCCTGTCAGCCAATCTGACTGGCATCCCACAAGAGGTCTGCCCACAATGCTGCCAACTGCTCCCGTTTATGCCTCCTGATGGACAACAAGATCTGATGGTGCTGTCTCCGTCCATCCCCTATCATGTCATTCTCCACCTCTGAGAAGGGGGGCATGTCTTCAGTGGTACATGTTTCCTGAAAGACAACAAAAGGGGAGCACATTACAGGACCAGATATGTGGACGTCCACTATGTACAGATCCAGCACACCCATAATGGCCTGTACTATCCACTGATCCCTCACACGTCATACCCCACAGTCTGGCAATACTCTACATTTGTGTATACGACTAAGGCAGTAGCAATACTGGGGTATGTTCCTGTGTGCTGTGACAGAGTATGCTGTATGTTCCGACACCCAGCACTGCTGTCTACTGTGGTGTGTCCCTTATGAGCAAACTCCGACTAATATGTCATACGGCCACTGCCAGATGATTAACAGTGTGCTGTTACAACTATATGGGGACAGTCCAGCAACACCAGTGTACCACAATGACAGAAAACAATGCAAACCTGCTGCAATATATGTTCCCTGTAGGCATCATACCTTTCAGCTATACAGATGTATGCAGAATGTTAGAATGTTTGCCTCATAGTTTTGATTATTTTCACACAAACTTGTGGATCTCTGACAAACATATAAACACTGTTGATGAGTTTGGGCCTTTGACCCCCCCCATAAATTATGGCTTTGTCTTGGTTTCATGCTGTAAGAGGTTGACATGTTTGTTAGGCATAGCCATCAATGAAACAGGGACATATGTCAACAGAAACAGGGACTTAGTCAGAGTATATCAAGGACATTCAGGGATACTTTTAAAATGTTAGAACTATGTATGTGAGACAATGACTGAATGAGGGAATTACAGTACATCGTTTGACGTTATAGGAGTGTGAACCCTTATTCATTGTCACTATGTGTTATGTGCAATCCACTAGCTTAGGGATTGACAGGGACAGAGCTGATCTGTGATTAAAAGTCAGGGACAGTTGAGAGGCATGAAAAAATAACAGAAAAAAAAAAACACCCAAAAGAGCAGAAACTCAAAACTAGTAAAATAAAAATAAAAAAAATGCCAACAAACCTGTACAGCATGGTAACACTTGACAAACTTTATTAACAGAAAAAGACTAAGTGCTTTCACTCTGTGGCTACCAGGGCTTCATCAGAGTAACTGTTAAAATTCAAATGCAAGCTTAAGTACACTTCTTAATACAGCCACATGATCAATGCAATAGAGAAATCAATAAATACTTATTTAAAAAGACAGTACATCAGTATGAGCAAAGTGCTGTTTACAATGGAAGTCACCTTTAAGTATACATGTAAATATATATTAATTCACTTATAGCAAATTGTTTTAAAATGCTTGCGCTAATAAAACAAATATATTGTATAACTTAGTTAAAATGCTGATTTAAAAAATGTTAGGTAAAAATGTTAAATATAAAATACACACGGGTTACACTACATAATACCTACATTGTAGTTTGTATATTTATTGTATTTAGGGAACCAAGGAACCAGAATAAACAGACTTTAAATATTTTCAGATCTCCAATGCCCTTAATTTTAACACCAGAGCTCATGAGATATTTTCATTTATACCAGGATAAACAGTGGCATAAGTTCTTAGTTGCTCTCAAACTCTAGTTTCTCAAGATGTAGGTTCAAGTCTCCACCACTACCATAATCAAACACTCTGTCGATGACAAAAAACAAAAATATTTTGAAATTATTACAGTTCTTAGAATGCATATATAATGCATTCTCTTTTATCTATTTCTTGATGTCTCTACTATGTTCTAATATCCTTTCCTTAAGTTTCCTAGTGGTTTTACCCACATAGAAAACAGGACAGGACACACAGGTATCTAGATAGATCACCATGTTGGTATTACACAAAGACAAAATAAAGTCACAGGGACAACCAGGTACCTCAAAATGCAAGAAACAAATCCAACTATGTAGAAAAAATAGAGGCAAGCTGCAGGTCTCTTCCAAGAACTTTATTCACGAATTACACAAGCGCTTTCACCAACTGGCTTCTTCAGGTGTATACAGAGACTAAAAACATACCTACATTTATACTACGTATCTCTCAATTATCTAATGAAGCACTTAAAGGGATATCAAACCTTAAAAAATAAAAGTCTTAAACGACACATTCATACTTTTATAATGTATATAAAACCTTAAATAATGCATATAAGAGACATCCTGATATGGGTAGATTATTTAATTTTAATGTTAGTGCTAGATGTTAGTGCTAGATGTGATTCTTCGCATTTAGTTTATTTAGCTACTTGTAAAATTTGTAATAAATTTTATGTAAGTAAAATGGATAGATTGTTAAAAGACAGAGTTAGGGAGCATATTTATCATATTAAAAAAGGAAGTTCTTTTAACGCTTTAGCAAAACATATTAAAGAAACTAGTATAGAGCATCAATTTACTTTTAGGGTGATAGATAGATATTTTGAAAATATAATGAGTGGTGACATTAAGGTACAAACAGAGAATTTGGAATTAAAATGGATAGTTAAACTGAGAGCTGATTATGGACATGGCCTAAATGACCATGTACTGCTAAAACCTTTTTTAAAAAATAGGGCTTTACGTAGATAGTTATTCTGTTGTTGAATTTCTGATTACACATATTGATGTACGTATGTACTTTATAGATTTTAGTATTTATTACAAATGCATATATATTTTTATGTATAAAGGAAGTATTTATATGCATTATTTAAGGTTTTATATACATTATGCAAGTATGAATGTGTCGTTTAAAACTTTTATTTTTTAAAGTTTGATATCCCTTTAAGTGCTTCATTAGATAATTGAGAGATACATGGTATAAATGGAGGTATGTTTTTAGTCTTTGTATACACCTGAAGAAGCCAGTTGGTGAAAGCGCTTGTGTAATTAGTGAATAAAGTTCTTGGAAGAGACCTGCAGTTTGCCTCTATTTTTCTACATGTTGGTATTACAGTTGCATTTACCAGGACATGAAAGGGTATGGTAATAACCATCAACAGCAACATATGGACCTGTGTTAATAAATTTACAGGCCTTGCAAGCATTACACTTTGACATATTGTAGACTAAATCTTTTGTTTTTGTTTGTTGCTTCTCCAATAAGTTTTTGATATTAGGACCCCCTACTATAAGTAATTCTAGGAAACAATCCTAAGATATTCATAGTATCTTGATCAAAAATTGTCTTCCAAGTGTTATGAACTATGGATGTGATTGTCAAAGCATCCTTATTTTCCAAGGTTGTGGGGCGTATTTGAATTCCACCTTCTGGTTACATATTTCCTAGATATAGCAAGTATTGTCCATAACAAATACATATCTATCTTTTTCAGGCAGGGACCTTCATTTGCATTTTGTATAATCAATACTTTAGTTAAGGTAAATGATTCATTAAATAAAGCTTGTAAAAATGATTGATTCCATTCCAATATGATTTAATTTTATTACATTCATAAAAAATATGAATCCAGTCTGCTTTATTTGACTTTTCACACCTCCAGCAAAAACCATTTGTAGTAGTATTGATCTTTTTAATTCTATCTGGTGTTAAAAATGCTCTATGTAAGTATTTCCAGTTAAATATTTTCCAGTATTGTGTGTTAGGGGTGTAATTAACTGATAGTAAGATGTTAGTTTTAATTTCTTCTGTTAACTGCAATGACTAACCTTTTGTTAAGAACTGCCAGTATGATGGTTTGGGAATTGTTTTATATGCTATTAACTCTTTATATAGATTTGAAATGGAATTTTTCTTTTCACAACTATTATATAAAAATTCATTCAGAAAACTTATTAGATTTGGAATATTTTTAAATGAGGAATTATTAATTAATCTGCATAAATCTTGAGTGTACATCAGAATGCTTTGTAAGGTTAACCAGTCCTGTGTTGGAATATTGTAAGCAGTTTTTATCATATGTATATTTAAAACATTTAATTTATTTACACATTGAAACCAGCATAAGAATCCATTTTGTTCCCAGGAGGTTATTGTTTCCCTATATATTTTATGAGGAAAGTTCTTAGTAATGGTAAATGGAGTTAAAAGGTCAAACCAATGTTTTAGATCTATGTTTGCATTGATAAGTTTCCTAAGGGAATTGATGTAATGATTAATCAGTGTTGTTTTAGAAGGTTTTGTTGTATTATATTGTATACTTATGCATAGTATGTACCAGGGTTTGTTTGATTTGTCTACTATTAAAATTTTTTAAACAGATTAATTTCATTTGTTAATATAGCCATTGCTAATTCTTTCCAGTTGGCAAAATAATTTGGGTTTATCCAGTCTATTGTAGTTTTAAGCACAGATGCTTTTATATATGTTTTTTTATTTCTGGGAAGTTCAATCCTCTTTGTTTCCAGGGTCTAATGTGATGAGTTAGAGCTACCCTATTCTTTTTGGGATACCATAAAAAATGATTAAACATGAGTTATTTCTTTAAGAATGCATCTTTCAGGAATTAACTGTATTGCTAATGCTACATATAGTATTTTTGGCAATAAGACCATTTTTATTAATTGCAATCTGTCTTCAAAAGTTAATATAATTTTGTTCTACTTTTCTATATATATTTTTATTGTTGCAATAATGTTTTTATAATTTATTAATATTGTTTTGTTTATATTTTTGCATAACACTATTCCTAAATAATTTATCCTAAGTTCTTGTTTTCCTATGTTGGATTTATCTGCAACTTGTAGTTATTTTTTCTTATTTAAAATAGAAATTTTGATTTTGATCTATTAAAGTGTAGGCCTGAAATCTTATAAAATTTATCCATTACCTCTTTTAGCTCTCCTAATGACTCTCTGCAGTTTGATAGGGTTAATAAAATATCATCACCAAAAAGCATTATTTTAGATATGTTCTGGTCATAGACTTCTATTCATTTTATTCTTGGATTATTGTGTATTATTTCTGTAAGTATTTCCATAGCCAAAGCAAATAAAATAGGAGAAAGGGGGCATCCTTGTTTAGTATCTTTCGTTATATGGATAGATTCTGAGGTGAAAGGACCTAATTTAATGTAGGCTAAGTTATTAATATATATGTTTTTTAGTAATAAGTTGAAGGGGGGAGGAAATTCAAATAATGCTAAAATTTTAAATAGATATTCCCAGTTGAGGGAATCAAAGGCTTTTTCTATGTCTAATTCATTTACAAGTGTTTGTCTATCTTCTGTATTCACATAATCTATAAGAGTAAGTGTGCTTTTAATATTATCATGTGTGTGCCTGTCATATAAAAATCCAATTTGATCATTATTAATTGTCTTTGAAAGTGGGATTTTCATTCTGTTAGCTAGGATTGACATGAATATTTTGTAATCATTATTCAGTAATGATATAGGTCTGTATGAGGTGCAAAGGTCTGGTGGTTTATTATCTTTTAGAACTGGTGTTATGAGAGAATATTTCCATGAGGGTGGCATTTTTGCTTCTGACTGGACTTCTAGCAAAGTTTTATGAAAAAGGGAGATTACTGTTGAAGGGAAGAGTTTGTGAATGTCTGTAATTATACTATCTATCCCTGGAGCTTTGTTAGATTTACTTTCTTTTATTTTGTCAACAATTTCTTTGTAGGATATTGGTTTTTGTAGGTCTAGTTTTAAGTTTTCTGGATTTTTTTTATATTGATAAGGTGTGTATCTAAGTTTATTTGGTTGGTATCTAAATCTCCTTTTTTGAAGTGTTCCATATAATGGAACCAACATGCTTCAAGGATGTCTCCTATATCTGATACTTTTCCCCCTTTCTTTTCATGATATATAGTACTAATGTTATTTGCTTTAGATTGTATTTTAATTCTTGTAGATAAGTTATGTAGATATCTGGGGGAGGTGGCTAATGCATTTATTTTTAATTTTTCCAAGGCTAGACAAGTTTTGTGTGCTAAAATTTCATTATATCTTTTATTTAATTCCTCTATTTCTTTTTTGACTTCTGGACAATTCTGATTTTTTTTTAGATTTTGCTGTCAAGAGTCTGGTTTGCAAGTCTAATGATTCAGATTCCCACTCTCTAACTTTGTTTTTGTACCAGCTAAGGGTCTTACCAAATAAATACGCTTTTAATAAGTCCCAAACCATGACTCTACTGATTTCTGTTGTATTACTAATTTCAAGACATAATTGTAGTTCTGACAGCATCCAGGGTCTGAATTCTTTAATTTTCGTGATATATGATGAAATTCTAGTTGAGAGGATTAAAGGTTTTAACTCTGTTTGGAGCTTCATTATCAGAGAGCCATTATCTGAGAAGGGGCATTGAACTATTGAGAAGTTGAGGATTTTTGTTTGTAAATCTTGAACTACGAATAATTTGTCTATTCTGGTTTGTGTTCCAAATCTATGGTCTTTATGTGAAAATAATAAGGATTTATCATCTTTTACTATAAAAATGTCTATTAAATGAAATTAATCAATCCATCTTTTTAAGGATTTTGAAATAGTTGCTATGCAAAAAGACTTCTTGTTGGTTTCAGAAGCTTCTAAGGTACAATTAAAGTCTACTCCCATTATAAGATTTCCTTTATAATTGTTGGAAATAAAGTCTAGGTGTTTCTTAACCGTTCCTGCTCCAATTCCTAGGAACCAATATAGATTAGCTAAGGTCCATATTCTGTTAATAAAATTATAACAAATGCTAGTAGACCTTCTTTGTCTTCATATTTAAAAATAACTTTTGGAGTGATTATGTTTTTCTTCCAGATATTTGATACTCCTTTTATCTTTGTTCTATGGGAGGATTGAGCTAAGACTGTATAGTCCTTAGGGTTCCAAATAAAGCTATCATTAGTCTTAAAATACCTTTCCTGGAGAAATACTACTTGTGCCTTATTTAGATGTAAATATTTTAGTAAGTTTGATCTTTTATTTGCATTATTTAAGCCATTAGTATTTAATGATAAGAATGTTAAATTCATTTCAAGTTGTTGTTGGAAGAAACATTTTGCTTCTTTTTTATTTTGATTATAGTAGTTATACCATATTCTCTGATAACATTGAATGTTATTTTTATGTGTGCAAACTTGGGAGTGTAATTTAATGTTCTTTCTTCTTTAAATACAAGTATGGTAAAATTCTGGTCAGGCTTTAAAAAAGTACTTCTATAAAACATTAATTCTAATGTATCAAATACAAGTAAATATGAATTTCCCATTAAACATGGAATGAAAGTCATTCCTAATCCAGTAGATAAATATAGATCTATTGGATTATCACTCATACCTTTAACCAACAATATCAACTGAGCTCCATATGTTAAATTATTATATGGAGAATTTTCTTAAAAGAGATATGAAATTCTATATTATTCTATTATTGTTCTATAAAATTTTATATATCAGGATGGAATGTTAGTAGTGTTGTTGAGTCTTTTGGCTTTTCCCGGTTGGGTGTCGCCACAGCGGAACTCCGGTCCACTAATGATTGGTAGTTGATTTTTACGTGCCGAGTTTCCAGCCCTGATGCACAACCTTCAATGAAGGTATGCCCATTCATGCATGTCTCCACACAGAAGATGCTCTAGCTGAGAATCGAACCAGACAGCGTCTTACTGTGAGGCGACAACACTACCGCAGCACCACCAAACAATTATTATGTTGACTTAGAAAATATCCAATATTTAGTAACAGTTAAGAGATCCCAAACATGTCAGACATGTTATTTTGGATAAATTAAATGCAACAGAGGAGCATACACTAAATAAGCCAACAACAAATAGATTATTACTAAAGTAATTTGACTAAAAGGAGTGTGCAGGAGACAATGAGTGATTACCAATGAAATATGAATTTACTGTAGGTGTACTGTCTTCCTTTACTTTCCCACTCTTCAGCTCACCAACCTCAACTTACACTTATGAAAAGACATGGCTTATCAGTGGTAGCCTGACTCTGAGTAGAGGCGCCCTACATTCTAGTGTGCAGTGCTTTTACATATTTATAGATTTACAAAGCAGAGTCTAAGAATGAACTATAATCACCCTGATAATTTCCATCCTGCATAGGGCACCTTCTGCTTCCAGAATGGGTAATCACATCAGGTCTAGAATGAATGTGAAGGTACCTATATGGTAATCAAGACATACCTTAGGTAAGTATTAATCAAATAGTATTTAGAGCATCTTAGAGAGTTCTTGGGGCAGTTAGAATACTCTTAAGCCTCTCCTCCCTTGGCCAAAAACAAAGATTTCCCTTCCCTTCCTTCCCCTTGTTTTAAATCAGTACTAGTAAAAGAAATTCAGCAAACATAGGTAAACAGAGATAACATTCAGTAGTCCGCCTTGTACATGACTTGCAATCCATAAAACAAGTCAGTGACTAACATCACTTTAGTAAACATTATAAAGGCAAATTAGAAATAATTTCCTAGCTCTTTAAATTTTCTGATAAAGCAGAAAGTTAACAATAAGCTATTTTAACTAAAAGTATAAAGCATTTCAGTTTTTCCTTGCATGTATACATTTCTACTTATATTGTAGTGTCAATAGATGTCTTTGAAATCTGTACAATACTTCACTTCTTCAAATCATTCCTTTTTCAATTCAGGTTTTGTTTTGTCAAAACGGCAACAACATTTCAAGGGCACAATTAATATTTAGACTGTTTCAGATAAATAACTTGTCAGTTGCCAATTGAGTTAGTTTAGAATGTATGGTTAGTGCAACTATAGCATGTTGCAAAAATAAAATGTATTGTTTCATGTACTCTAGAGACTGTAATATGCAAGTGACATATATAATGTAGCATATATAGATCAGATAGATAGCTTATGGATTCAGGTTGTTAAAGTGAATTATGCTTATTAATCAGGCAGTTTCATTTAAATTCATGAGTAATTTGGGGACATTTCAGTTCAGTTTCCAGGAATGTGTAGTCCAATGTGAGTAATTGAGTCCACTTTTCCTCATAAACATATGTCACAATTCATTAAACAAAGCAGAGTCTAACATCATTATAAAGACAAAGAATAGTAATTTCCTAGCTCTTCAAACTTTATGATATCACAAAATGTTGACTGTAAGCTATTTTAACTGGAAGGCTAAAACATTTCAGTACTTCCTTGTGAATATATATTTTTACTTTTACTGAAGTGTCAAGAAGTGTCTGAAATCTATGCATTACTTCACTTCTTTCAAGTCATTCGTGTTACAGTTCAGATTATATTTCGTCAAAATGTCAATAGCATTTCAAGGGCTCATTTAATATTTAAACTGATATTTTAAATGAATAGCTATCAGTTGCCAAGTGAGTTTGTACAGTGTGAGGTAACTGCAAAGATAACATGTTGCAAAAAGTAATATGTATCTTTTCATGTGTACTAGAGACTGACAATTTCAAGTAACATGTAAAATGTAACTTTTACAGTGCAGACAACTTGTGAAATCAGCATGTTAAACTGAGTAATACTTTTTAATCAAACAGCTACATTTAAGTGCACGGAACATTTCAGTTGTGTTTCCAGGAATATGTAATCCCATGAGGATAAATCATAAAATATTTACAAATAGTCCTATTATGTATTTATTTTACCTTGCTTAGGTTGTTTTTCATTTTAATAACTAAACAACATTACTTTTTCTTATTATTTGTAATCTGTGAGGCTAAATGCACTTCACAGGTTCACAGTTTCCTTAGAAACTGCAGCAGTTGTTTACTGTTGCTATGGCAATGCAAATAGAATGTGAAGAAAGCTTCACTTCTCTTAACCAACAGCACATTTTTCCCTCATTTTATTTGATATATATTTGTTAATACTAAAAGGAAATAATTCAAAGGACATATATACATGAATGGAACATTTCAGAGTTAATCATGAACATGTCCCCAATCCCAATAAGCATAACAGTGACTATCATTAATCTAATAAATATTGTAATACCAATTAATTAAGTTCACTATTCCAATTAGTCTACCTTAAAACTAGATTATTTTAGGCTATTATTTATCTGTCAAAAGACATGCATAAATGGGCGTGCCTTCCTTGAAGGTTGATCATCGAGCTGGCACCTCGGCATTCTTGAAAAATCTACTGCCAATCATTAGAGGACCGGAGTTCCGCTGTGGCGACCCCTAACAGGGAAAAGCTGAAAGACAAACAACAACATTTATCTATGTATAGTTAGTGAGTTATTAAATATATGCAGACTATATTAATATAGTAAACAGGAGAGAATTTAGAAAGGGAGACAAGATGCAGTTAAAATAAATAATGAGAAAAGAGAGAAGAGAAAGAAAAGAGAAAATTAAGAGAAAATATGCATATATGTATGTTGATTTACAGTATAAATATTTTATGTGCTATATAACCCTCCTTTTGAGAAAGAAAAGTACCCTGTTTTACATATCTGAGTTTCATACCTCTCAACTGTCCAGATTTTCACAGAATGTCCAGAGTTTTGCCTCATATTTCTGGTGTGTTCCTCCTAAAAACCTTCCCTTTAATAGCTGAGGATTGAAGTGTCATTAAATAATGAAATAATAATGTTTAAGTTTCCACATCCTTCCAAATTCATCATTCATGCTAATGCAAAATTCTATTATTCTATCAATGTTCTAAGCTAGGTTAGCAATAGCAAATGTCCCCCCCTATGTCCCCTTTGTAGGCTTTTTCTGCTCTAAGAGTAAGAGAGGTAGAGGAGTGAGTTTATGTGAAAACTCTCATGTGTCATCTATTTTCAAAAAATATAGATAAAGATTCCAGTAGTTAGTTACCCTTGTTTTAAAATTCCAAGCAGTAAAATTGGTCCTTCAAAGTAATGTTAAAACAATTCATATCATAGTAGATGCTTTGAGAGATTTGGCTGTAACAGTATCAGTCTTTTGCTTCTTCTTTTTGACGTCTGTCCAAAAATCTGTTTCTTTTGTTCTCTTGAGAGAAGGTGACATCCAATCCATATCTTCTGGTAAAGTAATCACATTATTAGTTTTAATAAATGAAGAGGCTTCCTCTAAGTCAATAAAAGTCCTCATCTTGTTGGCATATAGTATTCTTATCTTAGCTGGATATGCAAGTTGTGCCATGATGTTATTTTGTTTCAGAAACTTTATCATTGGCCACACTTTTTTCCTTTGTTCCATTATTCTAGATGAATAATCGTTATCAAATCTTATCAGGCTCTGTTTATATTTTAGAAGTGCCTTCCTCTAAGCAGATCTTAAAATCAGTTACTTGTCCAAGTATGAAAGAAATTTGATAATTATTGACCTAGTAGGAGAGTTTGAGTTAGTGGCAGGTTTCCCAAGAGCTCTGTGTGTCCTTTCAATGCCAAAGGAAAGTCCTTCTTTTAAATTTAAAAAATCAGGGATCCAGCTTGATAAAAAGGAAATAACATCCTCACCTTCTGTGTTTTAAGGTAATCTGAAAATCCTGATGTTATTTCTCCTCTCCCTATTTTCCAAGTCATCTACTTTATTAACCAACCAAGTGTTTTGTTTAAGAAGCAGTTCTTTCTGTGTTTCCTCTTCCTTAAGTCTGCTTTCTAAGTCATTTAGAGAAACCTCTATTCCTGTTATCCTTGTCTGGTGTTGTTGTAGCATTTCCTTGAGGGTGTCAGCCTGTTTTTGACTGCTTGTTTTAAGATTTTCTAGGTTCTCTTTAAAATCATCCATCTTCAAAGACAACTCCTGCAGGGTAGATGCCATCTGTTGTAGTTCCTTCTTTAAGGCAGCATCCTGGTGAGAATTCCTTGAGTTGCTAATTTTAACAAGTGAATATATCTCCAAGCTTTTTGACAGGAAATTATTTGTAAAACTTCACCAAAGTCTCTAATTATGTAAATTAGTCCTTTATCTATAACATTTTATACTTTGAAGAAAAAAAGAATATTTTTCATGTCTTATTTAGCTAGTTATATGGAGCTCTAAAATACTGCTGCTTTCAGTTAGCCATTCAGGCTCCGCTCCTCTCACTATGTTTTACTTTTGATGCATAGGATTGCAACTGTTGTAGTGGAGAAAGGAATTACAATATGTTTCCTTCCTAAAAATCATTGATTGTAATTTCTTGTTGGTCCTGTCCCATACCAGTCTTATATGAAGGTAATCTATACTCTCTACAGCTACCTTGTATGTAAACCTTAAAAATGAAGTACTTGAGTTGAGATAAGTGATAAAAAATGCTAGTTCTTCCTTGGTACCTTTCCAAAAAATCAACATATCATCCAAAAATCTTAGCCATGATATGATTTTACTATAATAACTTGATGGAAGCACACATTCGCATTCCCTTTGGGCTAGCACCAAATTGACATAACTAGGTGCACATTTAGCCCCTATGGCTACCCCTGATATTTGGTGAAAAAGTTCTCCCTCAAAACCTACAAAATTGTCATTCAACACCAAGTCCATTAATTCCACTAATAATTGTCTTTTGAAATTGTATAAGTCATTCTCCTGTAATAAGGTTTCCTGAAATAATTTCAAACCTTCATTGTGTGGGATAACTGTAAATACGTTCATTACATCAATAGTGACAAATAAAAAGTCATCTGGAATTACAATATCCCTCAAAATCTGTAGGCAGTGCCATTAGTCTTTTAGTATATGAACATAGCACATACTTGCTTAATAATGGTTTGCACCAAAAATCAATGTATGCAGCCATAGGTTCTGTTTTAGAACCTGTTGCTGCCATAAAAGGTCTAAATGGCGGGTCTTGTAAATCCTTGTGGATTTTCGGAATCCCAAATATGCAGGATGTCACAGGGAACTCAACAAATAAATGCTGGTATTCAACTGAATCCAATACTCCTTGAATTAAAAAAATCATATAGCATCCAATCAATTTTAGCATATGCTCTACACAATTCATTTTCCGAAACACTTTCATAGCTAGAACTATTATTCAATAATTCATATATTTTAAATACATAGTCATTGTAGTGCATCAGAACAACCCCCCACCCTTGTTAGGTTTCATAGTTCTAACATGGTGGTCATTACATAATTGCTTGAATGTGTGCAATAGACTTGTAGACGTACAGCATTGCTCCATACCTGTCAACTGTAGATATCCTCATATGTGTGGTCGATGTCCTGTGACATAGTGGTCATCTGGCAGTTCACTGGCAAACATTGTGGGTTGAGGTCAGTAAGGAAAGACACGCACTTGAGTGTCAGAATTCATACCCATCAGAATATGCATGCTAATGTAATAGCTGTTATTCTATCAATCTACTATCTTTGTAGGGGCAAACTGTTATACATGTCCCAATCTGTGGGTCTTAGCCCCCCTGCATTACATATAGCTGTGTCTAGATCCATTGTTCTAGGGGGTTGGGAAGTATGGTAGGTCTATAGCAGCTACCTTTACATACAGCTGTGTATGCTACAGGCTGCAGCTGCAACCTAGTATACATAGGCGGGCGTGTGGACACTTTTGAGGACAGCAAACTGTATGTGTAACTGTGGCAGCTGTGGCAGCCCTGTCATTATGGTCAATCCAGGGCAAGGGTACCCTGTACAGTCCAATTGAGGCATGTTATTAAGGTATATCTGTTATGCAACAGTGGCAATAACAACGTAGTAGGCAACATATACTTAGGCTATACAGATATGTGCAATGTGTCCCTACATGCAAGCCTCTGACTTGCAGAAGTGGGTAGTAGTTCATTAACTAGCAGTAATCTGTGCAGATTAGGATTGCATGACTCAGTCATTACTTGCCATCTTCACAATAATGTAATTAAACTGCTAGACAAAACTTGATTTGAACTCAGGACTGTGTGCGGCAAAATGTACTGCACACAAGGCATTTAACAGACTGCACCAACGAGTCACTAACACACACTAACACATACACAAGCCATGAGAACATTTCTATATCCATCAGTATGTGTATGGCTTTATAAAGCTGTATTTCTGCACCCTGGTCCCAGTTGTACATGTAGTTTGTCATTGCTACCTTAGCAGGTGTCTTTCCACAAGTTGCTGATAATAGGGCACATATACCTGCTATCACAGGCCTCATGTACATCTATTATTATGTCTTTGTTTGCCTACTGGTGTATTATTGCACCAAAGTCCAAGGTACACTCCCATTTTTCCAACTAGTTTTTATTTCAGTTGCATGCCTAATGACTGTAAGTTGCAATTGGTATGTTTTGTTGGAAACACCTGTTTTACATCAGGTCTGTGTGGTATGGTGGGTTAATGCAGTGGGTTGTAGGTGACAGGGGCCTGGGTTTGGAACTTGGCAGAGGTGTTCATTTTGTATGTGTGTCTAACAATGTAATAAACAGATTTACTCTTTAAAGCTCATTTAAGCTTAGCTAAGCGAAGCAGCGCAGTACACCACACTGCACTACTTTGCTTAGCTCTGTGCAAACCCACACTAAAAAAATATAAAGAAAAGAAAAGGGGTGATAGCAAAGTGGTAAAATGGGGGCAATCCAGGGGAAAAACATAGTGCAAGGCACTTACGGATATGCAGGAGGGTGTAGGAAAAGACTCATAGCTATCCATATCTTGTACAGCACCAGCTGTGCATTTTGACAGATTTTGTAAATGAATTTGGACTCTCAAACCCCGGGGGGACAACATAACTGTGTTGTCAAGCCAGTTGACCAGATTAGTGGTGTCCAGTGGACACGTGTGTGACATGGAGAGCTATATTTGGGGCTATATTTATTTTTTTTTTAGGGACAAGTGCCCATTTTTTTTAAGGTGAGAGTGGAATATAGTGGAAGGACATAGGTACATGTGGTGAGGTAAGTTGGGTAGGAGAGGATGTGTTTGCAGGCAGACAAGACAGACAAGACAGCAGACAGGGGCAGTGTGTGACACATGAGGGGAGTAAACACCTTGGATGGGGAGGGTGTTATGGAACCAGGTCACATGTGCCTCCAGATGGCAGCAGAGTGACTTACGTCCCCACCCATGGGACAGTCAACACTGCTCCTTGACTGCCCCAAGGGTGGCTATGCTGGAGCCTGGGCACCAGGGTGAGCCAAACCCACCAGACTGGTTAGGGTGCTCTCAATCTGGCACAGGTGGTGTTCATAGCTTTGGTGAATAATCCTGTGCAACATGACTGAGGGTTGATCCTGGGTGATTGTAGCCCCTCTGCCACCGGTCCCAGGTGGAGGCTGGGCCCCATCCCCTGAGGTGGTTCTACTCGATGCTGCAGGTGGTGCAGTGGCAATGGAGGGGGGACCATTGGCCTGGGTCCCAAATGTGCTAGGACCTGGTGCCATGGCCAGTTAAGGCAAGGTAGGCAGATCACCAGGAACCAGCCTACCCAGATGTACTGTAGTAATGGAGATATAGCAATAAGTATAGGTTAGCTATTAACAAACCATTGTTAGTAATAACAGCATGACAAAACATTGGAAATAACACAATTACATATCAATGCAAATTATGTGAAACACAAAAATAAATAACAAAACAGTCAGTATAACAGCATACAGTAACAGTTACAACATAATGCCAACAAAATAGGTCATTTAACAAGATATGTTAATATGCATCCACTATAATACATAACAATAATAACACGTCCCAAAAACAGTTAATGTAACAACATATCTTAATAGTAAACCATAACCAATGAATAACTGTAATAAATAAATAAAGATAAGAGGTGGGGAGAGAGAGAAAATCAGTCCATTAGTAACATTGCAGCTTACTTCCTTGACAACTGTACTGCTATCTACTCTATGAGCCTGTATTTTTTTATGTTTACAGTGAGTACAAGTCTCCTTTAGCTGATGTACTGGTACATACCCCTCAAGTTATATGCATAGGACACTATGGGCCAAACAGTAACAACTGTGGGTATACACCTACACAGAACACTTGCACATCAGGTTGATCTATATAACTACAAAGGTGTGCTGTGGGCTGAAATGGTGATACTTTGCAATCTAAGTACTCATTGTCATGGTATCCCTGTAACAGACAGATTACACCCTATTAATTACATAATGTGAAATCCTAACTCTTGAGAGACATGTTTGTGTACAGATGCTAAACAGCAGTCATGCCTTGGTTGACGGGCATGGGAACAGAACCCAATAGCAGTGACTGCAACTGCAGCAACTTTTAATAGACACTCCAGGCATACAGCCATACCAGGATTATGCATATTATTTCTGACTGCACATTGCTAATTTTTGACATTCTTGGTATTGATTTTAACAGTATGGGAAATACTAAACACACAATTATCTACTCATAATATGGGCTACCTCACCCATTTACCTGTAGTTCCTGTGGAGAGAGAATTTGTGGGTATTACATGACTGCTGCTGTAATATTTAGTGCCACCTAGAACTGGATTCGAACCCTGGCCCATGTGTTGCAAAATGTACTATATACAGAGCATTTAAGAAACTGAGCTACTGCATCACTGCTGATTACTAACTGACTGATATTTCCTAGAGCTTACCTGTAACCAAAATATGTCCTGACAGCATTACTATAATGTTATACTAGACTGCAGTGACAGAACACACATGCATGAAATATAAGAATGACACAAATAGTAGGTACACTATATATCAGTCTAACAATGCTGGAGTACACACTTTATTATTAGTGCGTTGAAATATCTATGAAGTCAGCAAATAATATCACATCATGGAGTGGGCTACCTCACCCATTTACCTTGCTTACCTGATGTTTGTGGATGACAGAGAATTATGTGAACAATATTGGCCTAGAGACAGCCTTGAGTGGTACTATATGTGTTAAACAATACAATTGGCAGCCATTAGATTTGCATTCTACAGCTATTACAGAGTTATACTTGACTGCAGCACCTTACCTTACAGCCTGAATGCATACAGCTCTACTGCATTGGTTATAACAAGACAATCCTGATGTACACCATTTTCCTTGGTGTTATTGGTATTGATTCATGTTTTATTGCAGAACAGTTAGCATTATTCGTTTCTTGCAAAAACAGCTCTAATTCCACAAGTATTGCACTACAGACTTTGTTGTATATACTTTAATGCAGCTACTGTTATTCTTTTGTGTTTTTATTGCACAACAGTTGGTATTATTCACTTCTTGCAATACAGCTCTAATTCCACAATTATTGCACTACAGACTTTGTTGTATGTACTTTAATGCAGCTACTGTTATTGTTTTGTGTTTTTATTGCACAAGAGTTGGCATTATTTATTTCTTGCAATACAGCTCTAATTTCACATTTATTGCACTACAGACTTTATTGTATATACTTTAATGTGGTTAATGCTTTACCCTTTCTTGCTTATTTCAGTACAGTTATCATAATACATCTGTACTCATCACACTCACGGCACAACCTGGCCAGGCACCAGGCGTGCAACTCAACATTATGAGCCCTCTCTTCTGCAGTTGTTGGGAGAGAAACACAGCAATATGCATGCTTGTTTTGCAGACATTCAGATTAGATATTAGTGAAACAGAGGTAAAATTACTTACATACTTGTGAGGCATTCCCTACCCAAACTTCTTGGATCCAGGTGTTCAAGAGATCCCCCTTTTGACATTTCAGGTCATCACGGTGGTGACGACACTGCTCACCTGTGCAAGGGATGCCAGTAACACTAGTGAGTTCTCTGACCAGCTGGTCCCAGGCTTCTGTCTTACACTCCGAGCCCTGGAAAGCTCCCTGCAGCAGGTGGTCAACATTTTTTTAACTAGGAGTCCAACCATGACCCTGGACTCCAGAATGCCCCAACACTGTGCCTGAAAGTGTGCACCTTCACCAACACCAGCCATAGTGCCCTTCAGAGACAGAACTGCAACAGATTCTGCTGTATTCCTTTTGGGCTTAATATAGACTGTTTTTCCACCCTTACACATCATTGGATAACATTCAAAAAAGTGCTGTGCTGCTTAGCTCTAGACAAACCAGCACGGCTGACCTAAGAAGTATAAAAACTCACAGAACTGGAGTCTTAGTGGAGCTTAGCAGCACACAAACCAGCCAAGTAGTGCCAAGCAGCACATAAACACTGGCAGCTGTTATCATGTCTAAGTGACACTTAACAGGTTTTAGCAGGTCTCAGCAGAGCTTAGCAGAGTGCAGCAGAGCCATATTTTAAATTAGTCTGTAGAATGTGTATATTAAATAAATACTTAATTGCCTGACATGTATTCAAACTCTGAACCTACTTCACAAGGAGCCATGACTCTACACATTAAGCTTCATGGATATTCAGACATCAGGTATACTTTTACATATAACAATGAGCTACCTATAAGCAGTGCTGAGCACCACGCCGCACCATGCAAACATGTGCAGATATGCTTAAATATACATTTAAATAAATAAATACATCCAGTTTCTATTTTTAGATGTCTGGCAGTTGTCTGCTATCTTATTTGTGGGCACCACTTAACATTGCTGCACTCCATACCATGCTGCACAAACATGCTTTTGTATTAAAAAAATAAAATTTAACATAACACAAAAAGACAGTCTGGGGAGCCTCTTGCTCATCTGCAGACACAGTTAGCACTACACCTCTCCCTACACTGATTCAATACCCATGTTCTTTGGCTCTCCCTCAGCAATACACAATTATTAATATGCATGGCCCGCTGCTGAGGGGGAACCATGTAGACAGACACAGTAACATTTATTTGTAGGCTCTACATTGTGCCTACATGGATTTTATTAAATCTTGTGGAAATAGTTGGTAAAAAACAGTTTCTTCCATGACAAGTCTGGAAATTGGTACCCTTTGACCTTTTACTACACTGATTTTTTATTAATAAAGGTGGCTGCTTTTAAAATGTAAACAACTGTTGGAAAAAAGTTTCTTTCCTAAAAACATTTGAAGAAAAACAGTTTTGTTTTTATATAAATTAATATAGAAAAAAATCAATGCTGTTGTGTGAATAATTCTAAGTAAACTTTAAAAACTCTGTGGTGGAATTTAGAAACTCAATACATTTTTCTAAAGTTGATAAAGGCCTGTTCCAAATCAAAAACACATTGTCCAGGAATCTAAGATATATATTCCAATACTGTGAGACTCTGGAAGGAAACAAAATGTTCCTTTCCCAAAACAGTAAAACAATGTTGGCATATTGTGTTTAAGATTTTGACTCAGTAAGTCATATGTCAAAGACTGGTTATAAAAGGGCTGATGCTGATGTAAGTAATGTCTTCTAATAAAGTCTGTGATTTCAGACAAAAGCGCTTAATACACACATAAAAAAATGCCCTTACTGGTCATCCTTTCTACACATTTGGTTATTTGCAGACAGCAAAGTGATGGTGTATTGGTTTTGCTGGCAATGTTCTGATCCATTACCTTGCATAAGGCCCCATTTGTCTATGATCCTACTGTGTTAACTCTGGAGGTGTATGATGCAACAATACAGCAATATTTAGAATTCAACTAGGTCACACCTGAATTGAGTGATGTCAGATGGGATAGCTTTTCTTGATTACAGCGAAAAGACAGGGAGGTAAAAAATGAGATGTGGGCAAGCATGTTACCTCCCCTTCCCCCAAAAAATAACATGCATGTACTAATATTTCTGATTCATGTATGATTTGTATGATGTTGAACAAAAGCCACTGCAGTATTTATTTTGCATTTAACTTGTTGAGACTTTCGGCTTTTCCCGGTTAGGGGGTCGCCACAGCGGAACTCCGGTCCGCTAATGATTGGCAGTAGATTTTTACATGCTGAGTTGTTAGCCCTGACGCACAACCTTCAACGAAGGTATGCCCATTCATGCATGTCTCCACACAGAAGACGCTTTAGCTGAGAATCGAACAGGACAATGTCTTACTGTGAAGCATCAACGCTACCGCAACACCACCACCGCACTGTTTTGCTTTATTAATTGCACTAAAGAATGAATTATTTTGTTAATAGGTCTTGAATGTATAACACAATCTAAATGTGTTACATTTTAGTAGTCTAAACATGTTGCAATTTAATAATATATCTTTGCAGTACCTTCTTTAAATCTTCCAGCAATTGCAAAGGGGATGACATTTGTCAGGTCATATAGTCTGCATTATTTGGTGTGGTGATCTGTTCGTCATCCATTATATATTACTGTGATGCAGTCTTCTCTACAACATCACTTTGTAAAGGATTTCAGTGTTCAGTTAAAAACAATTATTCTGGCAGTTACTGCAGAGGACTAAAGCTCCAACCTGTTAATGAGCTTATCTCTGTGGCAAAGGTACAGGGCTTGCATCTTTCTATGTTTATTTAGCTACTGTGTGACACTGAGCAAGTACCTTAACCAGGCAATGCTTTAGAGAAATTGGGAATTTAGGCTAGGATCTCTAATAGTCTCCAGGACTGTATACCTAGTAACTCTGAAGTTGTTGTCATTGTTTGCCAGCCATTTCCTATTGCATAGCTGATCTAGTTCAGGAAATGTTATTGGAAAATCACCAGCACACCATTTTTTTTAATGTTGCCTAGGCAATGTACTTTTCAGGGGAAGCAGTGATGGCATTAATAGATGAAGCACTGAAATGCAATGTTGTTGCCTTTGCATTTGTAATAGTTTTCATTAATGTAAAATTATTCAGATAACTTTTACTTCTACAGAGCTTGTTTATATAGACATGTTATTGGGTGGTTAATATTTCTTATGTTTTCATAAATACTCTTCTGTTTAAACTGTGCTACACATGGCTAGATTTTACAGACTTATGCTAGTGATCTTAATGTAATTTCATGTAGTTTGTCCAAAGCTACCAATAAAGTAGATGCAAGTTACTAGTTTCATAACAATAACCTAAGTATACAGTTATCAAAGTAGATATAACTGCTGTTGGAGGTGGTAGCTGTCTGTACATGAAAGTAAATTATGCCCTTATCATCTGGTTAAACTGTCTTTAATCCGGTTTTATTGGACAAAAGTGCTTGTGTGTGTGTGTGTGTGTGTGTGTGTGTGTGTGTGTGTGTGTGTGTGTGTGTGTGTGTGTGTGTGTGTGTGTGTGTGTGTGTGTGTCTGTGTGTGTGTGTGTGTGTCTGTGTGTGTGCGTGCTCCTGTGTGTGCATGAATTAAGTTGAAATACCTTGGTTGTTGCGTTCATGTGAAACAAATTTGAAATATATGACCTTGATCATTATTATTGTTATTAATTTTCTGACACATTTATCTGAAATGGTTGCAGTCAACACTGTACTATAATTGATGGGTTTGTGGGATGTCTCTGGATGAAAATGACTGACCCTGCTGAGCCGATAAAATTAAAAAGTTATTACTCTGTCTGTTAAACTAGTGTGCATTTGTATGAAGCAAACTGGAATACTGTGTCAATTTTATTGCTGTCAATAAAGTGGGCATACCTGTTGAGTGCAGATATTGGTGGATTATAATGGTAGCAGTATGAGTGGCTTTTTAAAAATGAAATGTTCTGAAATGAGTATTTTTGTCATTATTGGTTCATAAATTTTGTTTCATTGGAAATTTTTCAAAATCAGAAATTTAAAACACACTGTAACAAATTTTGTTGTATTAAACAAGAAATTTTATTTAACACAATCAGGTGAATCAAAGATAACTTTAATTCATGCATTGTCATAAAAATTTGGGCAGGGGTGCCCATGGTACACTTAATCCACCACTGGCCAGATGCATTGTTTGTGAATTTCAGTTACAAGAGAGTAGAAGTTTACTCTTGATCATGCTAAGTCTGTTTTCATTGTGCTATAATATTTGAAATTAGAGTTTTAAATTAAAGCCAAATCTGTGTAATCACTGTAAAAGTAAATAAGAAAATAGTATGCACACTAACATGTTTGAACAGTGTTTTGGTAATTGGAGCGAGGTAGAGATAGAGATGAAGAGACAAGTAAAGGGACATCAGAATGGTTGAGGGGGAGGGGTGGTGGTGGACCATTATCCAACTTACAGCCCCATTTTTATATTATCTGTCTCTGCCTCCCACTCCAAACATTGTGCAGCCCAGTAACTTGCTACATTTTTGTCCATATCTAGTAATCTAGTTTATTTATTTATTCATTCATTTGCATTTGTTTGCCAGGATAGTCTGTCTGAGCAAGGAAAAAAGATGCCTCTTTTCAGCAGAGTCTTGGGGAGAAAAGTTTCATCACATAATGGCAATAGACATTGACATATACAACAATCATTATGATTAGATCTAGGCATATATTTAGAATGGGAATAGTACATAGTAAATGTGAAAAGTAAGGGGAAATACAATACATTTTTTTTGTTTGTTAAAATAGATAAACATAGATAGATCTTAGAATATTGGCAATTGTAGTAGAGAAATAAAGAGGTTTAAATGTAAAAGAAAAGAGATGAATATTTAAATAGGATTTATTGGAAGGTTGGTAGGGGTGGATAGTGGAGGAAGTAAGATCAAGTGACTGTGAAGTGAAAAGGACATAGTAGCAAATAGGATTGGAGAGACAGGTAGGCATCATGGGTATGTGTCAGTAGAGAGTACAAAAGCATTGAGGGGGTAGGTGGACAGTACAGATGTCAAGTAAAAGAGAGAGAGGATATATTAAGTAGGTAGAGTACATGAAGTATGAAACAATACTGTAGGTAAATGTGAGAGAAGGTAGCCAGAAAGGTGAGTATTGGATATTGGAATTGCAGAAGATATAGTAGGGTAGAGATTTAGGCTTGTTAGAGTAAGGCTGTTTGGTGTAGAAAAGATGTAAGTGTATAGTGAACAAGAGGAATTGTTGTACAGAGATGTTTCTTATGGAGAAAACTGAGTTCTGCTTATGGTAGTAGCTTAGCTGAGGCTTGAACATGTGCATAGCCATAGAGTGGAGAGGTATTGTTTCAGCTGGGTTTTAAAGGCTTTTACATTTTCAGTTTGTGTAATTAGAAAGGGAATGTAATTTCCATATTTTGAGAGGTAAGAGGAAAACCTTGTTTTGCCTGCAGTTATATGATTTATTTACAGTTGGTAGTAGTTGGAATGCAGGAGTCTTCTTGGTTTGAACTACTGCTGTTTACGCTTCGGCATTTACCCAAATGATATAGCAGTTTATGTATAACAAAGACAAGGTTAGGAAGTAAGTAGGAGGTAGGTATTTTCATTCTTGATTTGTCTGTCGGGTGTGGTTTGGCTCTGTTGAAGGAGTCAAGTTTCTGGTCAGTTTCCCTTATTGACTGTTTTATATGGTGATCAAATTTTAGATTTTTATCAATGATAATGCCTAAGAGCTTGATATGGGTTACTGGATCAATATTTGTCTGATTAGAAGAGTGTATGGTAAATTGATATTTATTAGCAGATAGTGGCTTTGGGATGACGTGGACCAGTTTTGATTTTTGGGGTTAAAGAAAGAGCTGTGTGTCTGTTAGCCTGAGCTGTTGTATATTATCTAGAATTTTGGATAAGCAAGTTAGGGTGAAAGCATCTGCATTACTGTAAGATAGAATCATGTTTAGTTGCAGTATACACATAATTTGTAAACATATTAAAAATGAATGGGCCCAGAATGGAGTCTTGAGGGACTTCTACTGTTATGGAAAGACATGAGGAGATGCCTTTTTCACATTTAACTCCCTGCATTCTATTAGTTAGATAACTCTGGAGAGTGGTGCTGTTTCCATTTCTAGTGCAAACAGTATGAGAAGTAGTTTGGAGTCTGAGACTTTATCAAAGGCCTTTGAAAGGTCTATGAAAAATGCTGATGCTGAATTTCCACACTTCCTGCTCTTATACACTGAGCTGATGAAGTTACATAGGACTGTTGTGGTGCCTCGCTGAGGGCAAAAACCACAATGGGTTGTGGAGAGAAGATTATTAACAGAAAAAAAATAATTATTTGCATTTTCATACATTTTTCTAATTCTTTAGAAAGGGGAGACAGGATGGCTGTGGTTCTATAATTACAGATGTCATTGGAATTTCTGCCTTGGTGCAGTGGTAGGATGTATGATCTTTTCCATAGGGTGGGAGCATTGCTTTCTTTGAGTGAAGGATGCATTAGAATAGATAAAGGAAAGGCCAAGGCTTCAGCTGTTGTTTGGATATAGCCAGCATTTAGGTTGTGGAGTGCTGTTTGGATATATCTAGCATGTAGGCTGAGGGGTGCTGTTTGGATATATCTAGCATGTAGGCTGAGAGGTGCTGTTTGGATATATCCAGCATGTAGGCTGTGAGGTGCAAGTGTGGTGGATTTTAGCTTTTGGGGTAATTTCTTAATGATAGATGTGGCTAGTTTGTCTTCTTATGATTCATTTCTGGGAGGTGAGAATTTGACGAGGGGGTTGGGAGGTTAATGAGTAAGTGAGTGAGTTAACTGTTTAAATAAAGTGGAAGTTGAATTGGCTGGCAATGCTTTCAGCTTGATTATTTAGTGTGGATGTGGGTTGTGTGGTCTGACCAGGATGTAATAAATTGGTTTATTTATAAGCTTTTGGTGTTATTCTGGTTGAGAGTTTGTAGCTTTGTATGACATTTCATTTTGCATATCTGATCCTATTTCTGTTTTTCTTTCTGAACTGTCTGGATTGTTGTTATCCTAGTGTAGTACTGTTTTGTTTCCAAACTTTTCATGCTTTGTCTCATTCTTTCATTAGTTGTTTAGTCTCCTTTGATAGCTACTGTGTGTGGCTGTTTTTAATTCCCTTTGTTCTAATGAGTGCATGGTTGTCTAGTATACTAATGAATACAGAGTTAAACAGTAGGACAGCTTCATCTAGATTTATGGTTTCTAGTAGCTTTCAGTTCACAGAAGAAAGTGCATTAAAGGAAGAGTGGTTGCATGTACTATGATAGTGATATTGTTTTTGTAAGGGGTTAGTTACTATTTCTTATAGTATAAAATGGATACAATCAGTTAGAGCATTTAGAAAGGTGCACTGCTGGATGCTGATGTTTTTTTTGGCTTGTTAGCTGAAATTTAATCAGTTGTAGCACCCTTGTTTGTTTGTATGTCTGGTAGAGCCACAGATATGTTTGATAAACATATAGCACAAACCATATCCAAAGTCCATAAAAAAACTTGGAACCCTATACCGCTGCAAAAAGTATCTAACCAAAGTCATCAAAAGTACTATATCCAGAAGTCACCTTCTCTGTACATTGCTCCATGCACCCCTTGTATTAAAAAAACATAACAAGACAGACCTACACAAATTGTCCATGTGCTATAATAAAATAGCTAGATTCGCAACCAACCCTAATTTCCTCTCCCACCACTGTCACTCACTAAAACAACTAGGTTGGCTAAACTCCCCAACCTACTAAACTATAACCAAGTCAGCATGGCTCATTACTTGCTGTACCACACAAACAAGATTCCTGAAATCTCAGGCTTACTCAACTTTCAGAATTCTGCTTGTCAACTAAGATCCACAAACAGAGTGCTTCTTGAAGTAGCTAAGTGTAGACAGTGCTGGGGAATCCTTCTACTCATACACAGTTGCTACAATCTGGAATTCTCTTCCACCGGATATCAGATTGCAAAACAGCAGTCCCACCTTTAAAACAATTAAAAGCCCACCTCAATCTCATGTGGCAATGTACCTGTACTGACCATGGCTAGCCCTACTACCAACATTCAGATAAATCTTCTCTGGCACTACTCAGAGGTCAAACACATAAAAAAAAACTATAATAATGAACTGTATTTTCAAATGAATGGGTATACCTGTATGTAGTATTACTGTGCCTTCTTACTCAAATACATTATATTTTCTGCTTTACTACGGTACACTCTATATATTGTACACTTCTGTAACTTCTCATCATATTATGCTATGATATACTATTGTTTGCTCTATTGTTTGTTTGCTCTATTAACTTGTACTTATCTCTGACTTTTGTATTTTTATCATGTATGTGGACCTGTTGTATTTTTGTATTTTATATTTTTATGATTGTCATGTATGTGGAGCTTTTCTCCCCAGGTCTCCGCTGAAAACTGGGACCTGATTGGCCAGTCAGACCAACCAGGTAATCAAAAATAAAATAAAACAAAATAAATAGCTGAGAATAGCCATATAGCTTGATAGTTTTGGCAGGGCAATTTAATGCTATGGATTGCCAATCAATGTTAAAAATCACCTAGAATAATTGTTTCCTGAGCAATGTTAGATGAGGTCCAGGGCAGGAAGTTTACTTTAGTGTCAATGTTATTGCCAGAGGGAATATACACATATACATATAAAAATACATATATATGTACTTTTCCGTTATCAGGGCAACAGATGTCATGAGTGGTTGGAGTCCCCTGAAATGCTTAATGTTATTAGAACGGGTTTGCTCAAAGTTATTTCGGTATTAACCCATTCTAATACCATTAAGCATTTCAAGGCACTCGTTTCTTGAAATGTTTTGGGTTCTTCATTAGAGTCCTCAGTTTACCTAATATTGCAGACATGCTAATTGAAAAGGGAACAGGATAGGTATCTCTTTCCTTTTGAGTACACTTAACATCTGTCTCTACAGCTGCCCATGCTTTCAGCCTGTAATGTACTTTGAGGTGCCTGAACTGAGAGCCCCTGATGGTTTCAATGGGTTGTCACTTCTGTGGTGCTGTTTAAATTGATGGACAGGGCAGACGAGCCTTTATGGTACTTTAATGAATCTCCAGGCTATCATGCCAAACGATTCCTGTAACCTCTCTTCCTACTTTTATACTTGTTGCCAGAAACATTTAAATGCTGAAGAAGTGAAATTTTGCACCCTCAAAAACTGAAAAGTTGAAAGATATAAGCTGACTACTTTTCTTTGATGGCATGCCAGCGAATAGTAAAACCGTGGCATACTGGATATGGAAAATTGTTTAAATATAACTTATTTGATATGAAGAAGTTGTGGTTGTCATCATCATCATCACCGTACCGCCCTTGCAGTAACTCAGGTAATGTGAATGTTAGTATTTAATATCAGTTTAATGACTGTCACTTGCATTTCCCCTGTCCCATTTCAGTATACTGTCTGTTTGCTTTACATGTTCCAGTTGTAGTTGTGAAATTCTGGTGAGTTCTGTCAGGGCATGCACATGGTGGTATAAATAGCAGAAGTTTTAAATAATACATTCTTTGTGTAAATAACTTCTCTAGGACAAGAAGGTCCTGTCATATGTAAAACAGAGTTAGGTGTGGCACTAAAATTGTTCTGTTGCTTCTTTGTTAGTCCTGAAAATGTTAACATGTACTCAGGGTATGTTTTGCTGAAGTTCTCCGTCTCTTACTTTTTTGCTTCAGGCTTAACAGCTGTGTGATCATTGTGTAACTGTTGCCCTTATAACGGAAAAGTACCCATATATTTAATATATATATATATATATATATATATATATATATATATATATATATATATATATGTGTGTGTGTGTGTGTGTGTGTGTGTGTGTGTGTGCGTATATGTGCACACACACACACACTCACACACACACACACACACACACACACACACACACACATATATATATATATATATATATATATATATATATATATAGATACACTAGACAATCTCAACGTACTGAAATGTCGAAATTCAGTATGTCAAGACCGAATAGTGGAAAGTGCAGTTAACCGAAACTACACTATGCTGAATCCGCAAATGTCGAAACCACCGCTATTGTGGTGTTGTGTTCTTGACGTGTGGTGCAGTTTGTGAATTTATCTGGGGTTTCAGGTAAGGGTTGTGTGTTTGAGGATAACGGGTAGGGATTTTAATGTGTGTGAGTGTGTGCGGTGGTGTTTTTTGTGTGTTTGTGTGTTTAGTGCGAGCTTGGAGTTAGAATATATAAGTAGGGGGGTGTGGGGTACAGGGGGGCTTGTCCCCTTCTTATAGGTAGGTTAAGTGTGTTTGTCTGTGTTTTTATGTTGGTTTAGTTAGGTAGGTGTATGTGTGTGCATGTGATTATGTCCTAGTTTGTGTGTGTATGTGAATGGTTACGACTGTAGTGTTCGTGATTGTAGGTTTTTGTGTATGTGGTTTTTAGACTATTCAGTCTCGAAACACTGAAATTTGACATTTCAGTATTTTGAGATTGTATATATATATATATATATATATATATATATATATATATATAAAATTATATATGCAGATACACACACACACACACACACACACACACACACACACACACACACACACACACACACACACACACACACACACACACACACACACACACACACACACACAGTTTTTTTGCACAGTAATATAGATTTGGTGACAGAGGCATAGCTAGGGTGGGGTGAAGTAGGCAGCTGCCATGGGTATAAAGTGTTAGGGGGCATGATCATGCAGATTCCAAATGGTCTTAAGTGCAATACTGGTTCTGAATGTGTCATAAACTATAACAGGCTCTTATTACAAATGTAGCAGTTTATTACAGTTTAAAAAACAGACATGAGGAGATTAGATTTGGGCCTGGCTTGCTCCTTAAGTGAGGAGTGCCACATCCCTTTTTTTGCTTCTCTTGTCTGAGTTGAGGGCCATAGATGGGGATGAAAGCTTGGCTTGCTTCTTAGATAAGGAATGCCAGACCAGGAACTGAACATTTTGTTTTGGTCTCCAACTAATAGTCGAAGGGGCACCATGTCAAGGGATGACACAGAGGACCAGAATATCTTGCTACACTTCTGTTTGGTGACAAATATTGCCATAATTACATTCCAAAAAGGGAAAAAAAGACATGCTTGTTAATCACCTTTCTGATGCAGAAAGCAACAAGATTTTGTTATGTACCCCTAACTGTAACTGCTGTAAAGATCAGGTCTTGTATTAGAGGACTGACGAGACAGTGCTGGCTGGAAAATCAGAGAAGCAGAAGGTAAAATATCTTTAAGAACTGTTAGACACATTGCCACATTTACAAGAAAAACGTAGCAGAACAAAGGTATCAACAGCTTTTACATGTGTTCATTCTTCACATAATTTCAGTCTACTGTTTTGTTGGCAGTACTAATTAAGTGTTTGACTGACTTTTAAAAGCTTTGGAAGATGATAAAACATTCTATGCTTCTACATTTATTTATTGGGAAAGTCCAACTCAGAACGAGCCAATTTTCAGAGGAGGCCTGGGGAGAAATGCTCCAGATGCTTGTCTTTGTAACTCTGCAGAACACCAGAACACCCAGAGGAAACCCACTTGAATGCAGGAGGACATGCAGACTCCTCACAGAAGGCATCCCAGCCAAGAATTAAACCAAGGACCTCTTGGTATGAGAAGACAATGCAAACCACTTCACCACTGCACCATCCATATTTGCTTGTATCTGATAATACACGGAGCAGATAAAGCTCTATGCATTATAAAGAGCTGTGAATGGATCTCATTGTTCATAACCCTTATTATGTGCTCTGAAAATGGATGCTTTACTCTTGAAGTGAATTTTTGGCATCCGTGTCACAAACACGATAATATGTTGATTATGGTTGGAGACCCAATCATAATCCTTTGTGTCACACATCATTCTTGCCTGTCTGTGCCATGCTGATGTTTTAATGATTTAGAACTTTGTATTATCATTGGTGGTTTGTAAGGAGAATGTTCACAAGACATGGATATCTTAACACGCCAAAATGATGAGCATCTGACTGACAGATAACAATACAAATTGCTTTGCTGCAGTGAAATATACAATAGAAAGCAATGTTTTAGAAAAAGAAAGTTATTAGAATGAAATCAAAAAGCTTGTGATGTTTTTATTAACTTGCATCTAAAATAATGCATGAAAAAACTAATCTGATATTTTCCATCTTGCCATTGCAACATTTTGTTTTGCTTGCAACTAAATAAGGCCACTGGTCCTTTTCAGGAGTAGCCCTGGCAGTGCTGCCTGAGAAATCAACTTACTGACATTGCACCTTTTGCCAGTGGAGGCCAAGGGAACCAGGAAAGAGCTCATTAACAACTCATAACCTGAACTCATTCTACAAAACTGCCATAACATTAAGCATGAAAGGTGTTTTTATAGATCTTACTCTCCTAACTCCACATGTTGAAAAAGCATTCTTGTTGTGAATGATCTCCCAGGTACCATTTTATACCCTTCTGGATTGCTGTCCCATCAAGGCAGATGACACTGACTGCAGTATGATGATTTATATTAACCAGAAGAAAAGAATGAATAAAAATAATGTTTTAATGCAATAAGACATATTGATTAATGAATGAAAGATGGTGCTATGCAAACTGAAGAACAGCCTAAAATGTTCTTTTTTATTAGATAAGACAGACTAGGCATGAGTGTCTATTCTGGGGTAAAAGCTAGAAGTTAAATGTGGTGAAGAGACTTTCTCAGAGTAGTGCAAGGCACAAGTAGAGGTGGTAAGATTGAAACTGTTTTCAAGAAAATATTATTGTTTTATAGCTCAGTCACTTAGCCATGCTAGAAATTAAGATACTAATGCTTATAAAATGGAAATGAACCCAAAGGTATCCTATTTGATGACTAAAGGTAACAAATTAATGTGTCACAGGTGCTGGGTGAGCTGCCGAGACGGTGACCTGCAAGTGGAAAAGTGTTTTACTTTAATGAAAAGAATACCGTGTAATGTTTGACATATTGTTTAATCGAACAGAAATATGTGGAACAAATTATTCATACAGGCACTACATCAAAAATGCAGAACATTGACATATAATTCTTTGAAAAACATAGCAGAAATTGAGTTTGCAGATCACTCAAATTTCCACCTCTAAAGTACATAAGTGCAACAAATGCACACACATTGTCTTCACACACTGTGCAGACATCTGTTTATTTATCCAACACCTTGGCATATCACAGTGCAAAATAGGACGCAAATCCACACGGCTGTAAAATAAGATATACTGTCACTTTAACACATAAAAAATGAAATCAGTGCAGCTTCATGTGTTGTTTTTCCAATGAAGTATTCCAAATAATAAACCACACATTACAAAACAACACTATATAACATCAGATACAAATAAATAACGTATATGCAGTGCCAATATCTATACTAATAATTGTTTTAGAAAGTCATGTTAGAACTAGCTGCTGTAAGAAGGTATGCATCTTTCTTTGTTCAACTACATGCTTAAATTGCTGTTTATACTAGATTAACTGAGGATACTTCAACGAAGGAGCTGAAGTTGCCATCAGTCTTTTACATCTACGCTCCTCTGTTCTATTCTCTAGCCAAAACATCCATAACACACCTAAAGTCCACCAACCTTTTCCCGAATAAACATTGTACTCACCTGTTCTAGGGCTCAATGTAGTTCTGACTATATGAAGGCAATAATTATTTAACCCAGAAGTATTCCAAAATGCTATGAGAAATATCAGTGGAAAAGTAGTTGTGACATTACCT
>NC_056741.1:1529752182-1529849682 GCF_019279795.1 Protopterus annectens | reverse complement strand
AGTTAACTAATTTAACTGAGCTAGAGAATCTCTTGACTATGTAAATGCCTTACCATAGGCACTTTTGGGGAAGAGCACATGCCTAATTTGCATAGGTATGCCTCATTAACATTTATGATTGGCCACAGAGATAACCTACTGTGTAGATGCACCACAAAGAGGTGCAGCCCAATGCAGGACTCTCTCTGAGTCAGAAATGGCTGCTGCAAGCAGTGCACCAGCCTTACACATCATGGTAACTTTTTGAGTTTATTTGGATTTTTATTATATCCACTGTAACTCAATTTATTATGTTACTTGAAAGTTGAATGGCATTTATAATACCAATTGAAAGTAAGAGAGGACAGTGTCTGTACTTATTACCTGTTAGTTATGTATGATACTACACATTTTCTATATGGTGATTTTTGTATTTCTGCGATGTAGCTCTATGCAATTATAATACTACACTTGATTTGTACTATTGCTGTACTGTATCGCACTGCTACTGCCATTAGTTAGGTTGTGGTTGAAAATGGTCTTTGGCCCAGTCTTCCTACCTTGTTAACAAAGTTAAATACATAAACAAACAAGCAAGCAAAGTAGCAAAATAAACAAATTGAGATCACCTTACTTATGTTTCATTTGGGAAACCCAAAGCAGAACATGGTTACTTCTATGGTAAAAATGGGAGCCCATTAGAAAATCAGTCTGATGGTTTCTTTATGCCGGTGCAACATTATCCTTTATATCTGACCATTACAGTACCTACTTTGCTATAAATCTGTCCATCCATCCACAGTCCCTTTTTCCCATATTTACTCATGGGATCAGGGTGTCACTTCAACAGTGACAATCATCTAGAGCCAAAGTTTACACCACTGGGTGGCTAGTTTTATTATATATTCATGTGTGTGAATATACATGCCCTTTCTCGCCCTAATTCTGTTTTGGTGAAGTGCATACTGGCAGCACTTTCAATAGCCTCAGTTTTTATGTGGTAGTGCTACCACTGGCAATTTAAGCAGTGCACATGTTTCAGAAAAGCCAAAAACCCTGCTTTTCATACAGGGCTCAGTAGATCAGATACAAACATTGCCACTTCTAATTTATTTTAATCTGCTTTTTCTGCAACAATAAGCCTAAGGCCAGCATATATCACCATCACATTAGTTAGTTCAGATTTTTGTTTTTTTCTAGAGTTAAAACCTTTCAAATGCTTGTAAAATAAAAGTTGAAAGGAAGGTGTAATCTGCATGAATAAAATAAATAATGATATATAGTGCATGAGACAAGGGTAATCCAGAGAGGTGTCTGTTGACACTAATGAGGAATTTCAAGAGGTGTGTGGTCCCCTGGTTGGAGTATCTCAGAACTGTGGAAAGACGTATTACATTTTATACTGAGGGTGCCTACAGCATAGACTTGAAAGGTGGCAATAATGTCGGTAGCAAGAACACAAGTATTTTTAGCTACCTGGGTGAGGTTGGGAACAGTGGAGTGGGGAGTTAGGTTTTGAAGGATTATTGGCAGTGGCTTTCTATTGGAATGTCAGTGAAGGGCTAATCTTTTGAAAGGATGAATCTGTATTATGTATGTCCCAGCGAAAGAGGTGAAGGAGGAGTGTGTGTGTGTGTGTGTGTGTGTGTGTGTGTGTGTGTGTGTGTGTGTGTGTGTGTGTGTGTGTGTGTGTGTGTCCATTTGTAGACAGGCAGCATATCCTGACAAGAATATCTGAGTCTGCAGGTGTAGATGTCACAGACAAAGAGCTCACTATTTCACCTCTCATCTTCTATCAATATTATCAGGAATGAACTCTCTAAAGTGGGTGGGATCCTGCATGGCTTCCATCCAGGTAAGTATCAGTGGATGGAGATTAGCAACCATACCCTCACATATCAGAGAAGTACAACAACTAACTGCTAGTAAGGACAAAAACCCAGCCTGGCCGCTCTGTTTAATTACCTCCTATGATGTCTCTAGATATTATGAAAGTTTCTCTTGCTTTACTTATTATTGCCTTCTTATTGCTTTGGCTCAGTTTTCACATAGGTTCATAGGTGTGTACTAGGCTAATGGCCCTGGAGCCTTTACAAGCCTAGCCCGTAGGATTACCCCAGCATCATGCCAACTGACCTTAGTTCCCAGTGCCTCTGTCAAGTAGAGCCACTGGAGTGATCCCGGGGTGAATTTTCTATTTCCCATCCACTCATCAAGATTTCTCTTGAAGAGGGCCAGTGAGGTGCTCTGTTTGACATGTATGGGAAGTCTATTCCATAGCACGGGCAGTCTCTGGGTTATGTACCTATCCCTCCAGCATGTTCTGTTGATTGTGGTAATGATGTTGAGGTCTCTGGAGCATGTGGTGTGGAGGGATTGAAATTTCTTTAGATGTAGCATTTCTAACAGAGCTTGGTCAGACATGGCTTTGTAAGTCAAGCAGAGATCTCCTCTAAGTAGGCGATATGAGACAGAGAATAGTTGGAGTTTTTTGAGTCTGTCTATATAGGACAAGTGTTTAAGGCCTAGGATCCTCTTTTTGAGGTACTTTTGTGGCCTCTCCATTTTTTGCAGGTGTCTAGTGAGGTACATGCCAAATGGGGCATTGTACTCAATGATTTGCCTAATGAGGGAAGAATAGAGAGAGACAATGAACTCTTTCTTCCTGGATGCAAAACCCATAGTAATGAGATGTGCCACATAGAAGGACTTTCTGACCACAGTGGCAATGTGGTGGTCAAAAGAGAGGTTGCTATCAACCTGTGTTCCCAGATCTCATATAATGCATTCTGTGTTCAGTGGACTACCACTGATGTGGTAATTCAGGGGAACTGGGTTCTTCCCAAAGGGGATGATGACACATATTTTGGCATTGAGCTTAAGGCCATAGTTCTGACACCAGTCATTAGTCTCAGTGAGGCCTTTCTGTAGGATGTCTACATCACTTGCAGTGGCGGATTTAGGCTTCGCCTTGGGGCGCTGCCCCTCCCCCTTTAAACTGATTCTGTAACTTGGCTAGGACATCGGAAAGCAGTAACATAAAGTAGCTTTTTAAAAAAAAAAAAAAAAAAAAGTACATACGTATTTGGTGTTGGCTCCTTTAAGGAGGACACCAGCCATGCGGAAGTGAGCTCATGGTATGTCCGGCTGGCTGCGAGCGGGAAATGTGCAGTAATGAGAGAGCGAGTGGAAGAAAATGACAGTCGCAAATCATATGGATTATCGCTGCGAGCGGGAATTCCGAAATGTAGTTGGACTTGAATCACTTGATCAGGTAAGAGAGTGTGTGGATTATGCTTTGTGACATGAAATCTCTAAATTCTGTAAGTCTATTTAATTGCTTGTAACAAATAGGTATATAAAAAAAAGGAAAGCAAGTAGTGTCTTAAATTTATATAGTGTTAGCTGTTCTAACTTTAATAGATTTTTGTTTTTTGTCATTGATAAGGTGATTTTGGGGGAGATGTGAAGGTTTAGTGGACATAACAGAGACCTTTTGGCAAATGATGATTAACGCCAAGGAACAGCCAGGAATTAATGACAATATTTCAGTATCAGGGATGTTAAAACAAAGGGCTATGAAGTCATGAAAGAAGCCATGGAAATAAAAATAAAGAAACTGGTTATTTGGGAGAGGCTTTAATGTTTTAATGTGCTATGTGTTTGTTTTTAGACTACTTTACTTTTCTTGTTAGCTATATGATAATTTTTAATTGAATTTATGTTACCATTTTGGTGAAAAAGTTGTATGCTGATTTAATATTAGCATAATTAATTATATGATCATGTGAACAAGTGTGTGTATATATGCTGAATAAGGTTTTGTGTTTTTTAACTCTGAAGATGCCTGTGTAATGATATATGGAGAAAGAGCTAAGTTTGTTATATTTATATTAATAATGTTTACTGAATTTCCACTGTATATGCTGTTAGGGTGATTTTTGTTTTTATTTTCCAGTCGTGTGTCTTAGTGCTCATATAAGTTTTATTATGGTTCATTGTTGGATATACTGCCTCTCCAATATTCTACTTGTAAATACTTTTCAGTTCCAGTAGTTCACCCCAGACAATCACCACCTTCATGTCACTTTAAAGATATTTTTATAGCTCTCAGCGTACAGCTCTTTAAATGCCTTCACCCATACAAATGTATAACAGTCACCCATTTGTTGCTGCATACAGCTCACTGCTGACAATTATTATTATGTTTGTCTGCTAATCCAGTCCTACTTTCTTATTATTTTAATTAAGCTCAAGTAATCTTTTATCAGGGCTTCATGCTGGCAATCCTCATTTCGGATCTGAGTAATTACATCACACTTAAATGTATAGCTTATCAATGCAAAAATACTGTAGGGGGTGATCTTGATCTGGTACAACAAAGAAAAAATAACAGTATGTCCATACTATTTAACTGGATTTATTAATGTACTGCCTGCCTCACCGTTTTATTATACTTTCAGAAATGTATGACCCATAAAGCTAAACATACTGATCTATCTGAGTTGTCACATTTTTAGTTCATCTCCATGTGCAACCCTTCTTTGTTTATACTACACTAAGCTTTAACATGTCATGAGATTTCTTCTCTACATGTAGTGTTTAGCAAAATAAACAAGCATGTGCCATAGGATGTATATTTGCAATTGTACTGTTACACAACAGAGCAATATCCTGAAGCTGCAATTAGGCTATGGACTCAGGTATCAAAAATCTTGTTTCACATATCTTAAGTTAACATTCATCTTTGACTGGAGCTTTCACACATGAGTCTGTAGCTGTCAAGCACATTTTGTTTGCAGGAAAACATTTTTATTCATTAACCAGTTATGTTAGCTGATACAACTAGATGCATTTCAGCAGTGACCACTCTAAAAAGAAAAGATTCTAGCTTTCTAAATAGCAAATACAAGTAATATGCTATACAAATAAATGCATGTATATCCATCTATACTGAAAGTCAATACATTGAAAGTCAACTGATTGAGCACAACATGTCGATCAGCAGCCTATGGGGAAAAAAAGAAAAGAAAGCTGTTGTTTCTCCTGCACCTCCCACACCCCCTGCTAATTACATGTGCCAGCTCGACACCCAACCTTCAACGAAGGCACACCCATTCACGCATGTTTTTCAGAATGCAACTTGACCATGGGGAGGACATGCAGACTCCACACAGAAGGCACTCCCCGCACTCCAGCTGAGAATTGAACAGGGTCATGTAGTCAGTAAAGATTTGAAGGTTTAGGTGTGGAAATAATTCTCCTCTTATAGCTATAGACTATATAATAATTACTTTTGGCCAAATAAAAAATGAAACCCAGTTCTTGTCATGACTGCGCAAACAGTAACAGGATAAACTATTATAAGAGAAATCAAAATAATGCATTATACTTTGATGAATGTTATGCTTGCAGACTTTTTAAATGGAGATGTTATTAGTGCATTAAAATGTGTAGTAAGCTACTGAAAAACCAATAGTGGATAACATATCAGAGATGAGATGTAGCACTTAAGGTGAAAGTGTCATGAGACTTTAAATCAGAAATAACTTAATTTTATTTAAAAGGTCTAAAATTAAATTCATGTAGCGAAGCCTACAAATATGCTTATGCTTTCTTGCAGCCATTCCTTATTTCAGTATGATCTGAAATAATGATTCTGCTGATGACATGTTGTTTTAACAGAGTCCCTGGTTGTAAATCAGTAATACAAATGTATAGACACAGAAAAATGGATATATTAATTAAGAAAATAAAATATTCATTTCAAGTTGTTCAGTGAACACAATGTTTGAAATTAGCTCAGTGTGATGGTTCAGTCCATGGCAGTGGAATAGCATTCAGAATAAATACTTTTGTCATTTGCTTTTAGCTTTATTAATTTGCAGTTTTTATTTAATTACAATGATTCTTGTTTTGATGTTAATCGAGTATAAAAATGAAGTAATATAGTTTTAGGTATCGCTGCGGGTGGGAAATGTAGTTGTTAGTTGGACTTGATCAGATAAGAGTGTGTGGATTATCGCTGCGAGTATTACACTTTGTGTGTTTGTGTGTGTGTTGCTAGGCACAGGCGTTCACTGAACTGTTAACCTTCTATTAATAACAGAACTCACAGACACTCTTAAGTACTACAGAAATTAATTAGATGTATTATACTGAGTAAGAGTTGTGATGTGCTGAGAGATGCTATGGTCATTACTAGAATGTTCAAGCCTTTGGCTTAGAGGATCTAGTCAGTCAAGATTTAAGTCACCAAACGATATGAAGTTATATTTGTGGTTCTATGGGCTAAGGGGATCTAAGAGCTAGTTAAAGTTGTTTATGGTGGAGGATGTAGGCTAGTATGTTCATGTGGGTATTGGCTGAGGTAGCTATTATGTCTATAACCATTAGATGACTAGGAATGTCTAAGGAGGAATCGGCTAAGGTGTGCACATCAGGATTCTTTTTTTATTAAAAGCATTGCATTTGGTCCTGTCAATTACATCTATCCTCAGAATGTACTGGGTTAAGGAATGCTGATGACAGATGCTATCCTGTGGTCAGATTTCAACTAGGAAAAATATACCTGGATTATAGTGAGCAACCCAAGCTTCAGTATCCAAATTATTCAGAATATTCTAGCAGTTAGCATGCTTGTTGGAAATGCCTTAGTGAAGTGGATTATGAATTGTATTGAACAAGACAGCATGAACCAGACCACGGTTTGCTTCAATATCTCCATTTCTTTGTAAATGTGTAAGAGGAAAAGAAGAGTTGGGCTAGTTTTTAAAATAAGTGGATAGGTTTTAGATCATTTTAGGTAATGTACTTAAAACAGGAAGCCATTTACTTTTTATGTTGTGGGAAGGGGGAATCCAAAGGGTGGATTGTCTGTTACTGCAGACTTATTTTTGGAAGAAGCAAGTAAGTATTAGAGCATGGATACAAATACTGACAGTAAGAGTAATGACAGCATTGGTAGGGAAATGTTGTGTTAAGTAGCCAAAGAATTTAAAGGCTGAGGGGATATGAGTGTAGTGGAACCTCTGAGGATGGACTGGGATATCAGGCATATGCCTTCTCTACACCTTTTTTCTCTACTTTTTTTTCTGTTAGTACTTTAGAGTGTCTTCTCTGTGAGTTCTGTTATAGTCCAGGCATGATGTCAAGAAGCCATGCCATCTTACCATTGTTGTCCCCATTACAGTGGCATCAGGATGAATCCTGTCTTGGCAAAACAAGTGTGACATATTTTATTTATTTATTTTATTTTACATTTGATAACCAGGAAAGTCCGTCTGGACTGGTAGTCCTTTTTCAGCGGAGGCCCGGGGAGAAAAGCCTGTGTATCACTCCTGAGTGATGTAAGAATAATTACCTCAGCAGATGACAGATTTTGGAAAAGTTGCCTAGTTTTTTAATGAGACTGGAAAATGTATGTACCATTCTTTGCAAATGTTCCATAACTTGTCTGCTGTTTTAAGTGTAGTGGGTAATGTAGACAGAGTTTGCACTGTTCAGTTTTTAAACCTTGAATGGTACATTGGAATCAAAAGTAGTTTTCCCTTCTGTGGCAGTGTACAAAGTTTCCTGTCTAGTAGAACACTCTAGTATTATAGCCTTAGAAAAGCAAAGTGCAAGGTGTCAATACATATAGCTATCCTGGAAAACTGGAAGCATTTTGTCTGGTTCATTATTTGGAACTGGTCATTTTCAGATATTTATACTGACTGGTAATGTGTTTAAATCATGGTGCTTGGGACACTTTTATAGATTAATTCTGATACATCTGGCATTGCTGTGTCCAGTTTTGTTTTGAACCCAGCCGTTGCATATTTAGGTAAGCAGACTGTCAGTAATAGGACTTTACCAAATGATGCAGCACCTTTTAAAAGTTCCATTGGTACAGACTTTGTGATTTGACTTCATACCTGTGAACAGAGTTTAGTAGCAGCACTAGCTGGAAGGGAAACAATTGAATGGTTCGTAACCAGCTGGTTTGTCTTGGTTTTTGGGAGTTGGGTAGGTGGTGAGTTATCTTCTGCAGTCTGCCCTGTACTGGAGACTTGAATAGCCTGGAGAGAGCATGGTAAGTTGGGTTTTTGGCAGAACCTAGGACTAGGGTTTATATGGTATGGTAAATGGATTCCGGGTTTGTTTTTCTAATCATATCAACCAGCTGGTTAGTGATGGCTATACAACAATAGTATAAAAATGCTTACAAAGTCTAGGAAATTGGAAATGAAGTCATTGTTTTTTAGTTACATTAGACCCAAACTTGAGTATGGAATAACTATATGGAAACCATATAAGAAAATCATGAGTGAACTGTAAAGACCCCAGCGAAAATATACCACGAGCATCAATGGAAGTGAAAATTTAAGTTACTGTGAAAGACTAAAATATCTTAACATGGTCTCAGATATTTAAGAACTGATCTTATTCAGGTATATAGGGCATTTAGAGACTACCTCTGGGAACATTTAGGATTATCAAAAAGTAGTAGCGAAACATCAGACAACCTATTTAGAAGATTCTATAGGAATGAAAAATGTACTAATTGCTTCTCTAAGAGAGGAACTGATGCATGGAAGAGATTACCATATTACATTAAAGCAAGTACTAGTTTAGATATTTTTAAGAACAGTCTGTAACTTATGAGAACTATTTTGGTATATTGGCAGGCTACAATGGCATTATTGCCCACACTTGAAATATTTCTGTGTATGCAAAATCTAAAATGGGAGAACAAAGGCCCAGAAATCGAAATATTATCACTTTTTTAAACTTAGAAAGATGTTGGGATAAGTGGATATGTGTTAGCATGCATTTTCACTGTTTAAGCGAAGCATTTTTTCCATGTTTAGGATTCTAAAGGCTGTGTTAGTGTACATATGGTCAGTCTGATGCCAACTCAAACTGTAGAGAGGGGGTTTATTTACATTTGACAACATATTAAAATCAGTGGCTTTCCAAGGAGTATTTGAATGCTGCAGCTGTTCAAACCAACAATTTTATATATGTGTGTAGAAACAGTCTGTTTGGTTATCACAGAAGTGGCGGTCTGTCTGGGGATGGAAAGGCAGCATAGCTCTTGACGGTATCTCATTATGAGGAATGTTCTTCAGTTTGTGAGTGTTAGCTGTTGCCATGGTATACAACACTGAATCAAGTTAAAACAGGAATACTGTTAAATAAAATAACTGTTTTCTCATACTTATGCTATGAGCATCCTAGATGAGGCTGTTAGTAAATGTTTGCCTCTTGCTCCATATTGTCACATTATGTTCTATATTTTGGAGATGATTGGTTGAGAGCTATGTGAGGCAGTCAGTGGAAGAAAGCAAATGGCAGACTTTAGTCTGTGTAGAACATATTGTTTAGCCCTAGTATCCTTTTAGTAAGGCTTCTTTGTGGGCATTCCAGTTGCATGTGTCTGGACAGATACAGGCCAAAGAGGGCATTATGCTCAATGACTGGCCTAAGGAGTGCTGAGTAAAGGAGGGCAGTGACATCCTAGATCTAGACATAACCCATTTCTTTAAGCTGTTTAATATAGAAGCACTTTCTTACATAAGTAGACATACTGGTCAAAATTTAGGTCATTGTCCAGATAAGTTCAGAAAACCCAAACAAGTCTATTCTTAAGGTCTTATGGGGAAATTGTGGGAATAGTTGTTTTCCTGAGGTAGATGACTTCCAAAGGATACAATAATGCATTTACTGGCATTTCATTTTGGTCCATGATTGTGGCACCAGTTGTTTGGGACAAACCGTCCAGTAGGATGGCTGTGTAATTTGGGGTTCAGTGACTGCTCCTAACTTGTAGTCATGTGCAAACTTAGTCATTCAGAGGCCTTTGGTATTGGCTTTTACGTCAGAAAAGTAGATGTTAAACAGGAGAGGCCCCAGCACAGAACCCTTGGGACTCCACCAGTAGGTCATCTCTTTCTGGAGGTAACTTTGTCAATTTTGCTATCTTGCATCTCATCTGTGAGCCATGTGGCAATCAAGTAGGTGACCATAGTTTATTTCTAGTTTATTTAGCTGTTCTACAATGCCTGAGTGGGGGATTGTGTCAAAAGCTTTAGCTAGGTCAAGGTATGCAATGTGTACCATTTTGCTTTCCTATATTGCATTGGTGACCTTTGCAAAAAAGTACATTAGATTTGGTAAGCATGACCTGCCCTTGACAAATCCAAACTAAAATGGAAACAGTATTCAGAGGGTTGCTGTTTCCTAATAAGGCTTTCCATGGCTTTGCATATTAGGCTGACCAGACAAAGTAGATTTGTGTTACTGTCCTTTGGGAAATGCTACAGTACTTAAATTTGGTTTTATACATTGCATATAATTTAACTGACTGTTTTTAGGAATTTTTTCATAAAATGTGTATTTCCTTAACTTGCAATGTTCTTTAACTAACTGAACTTCACTTGCACACACAAAATTATTTACATAAATTAACTTTGCTGGTTTCACATAAATCATTGTTTACTTAAATTACTTACATTTGCTATGGGTCCTGGGGTGATATCACCTTCACTGGGATTCTTTGCAATGTTATCATAATGCTTATGTCAGGTATGCCATATAAAAGAACTATGACTTCATATGGGCAACCAAACATATCCTCTAGGTATGTCTTGAAACAACTGGGAATGTCTGCTAATATGCTGTGTGCTGGATAGGAGTTATGTACGTCCATTAACACAGCCACACCAGGTTCACTGGATCATACGAGAATATTAGGCTAACTGTCATGAATGGTAATTATAAGGCTAGCTAATAAGCTGAGATCAGAATCAAACCCAATACTTTGTGTCTGAGGTGAAAACCTTAACCGTTGTGCTCACTCGACCCACCACCCCCAATGTTTTGCAAATGACTGTATATTGCTGTGTTTTCACACATGCTGATACAATATCTTAAGGTGATCCTTCCACATCCCCCTTCCCCAGTGTTTTGCTTTCCTGCCTCCCCACTTCACTTGTCGACTTTCTAGACTGCGCCCCGTCCCCTTTGTAAAACCCTGGATCCGCCACTGACTTGGGGTGTTAATAATAGCTCCCAGCTTGCAATCGTCTGTGAACTTTGTCAGCCAGAGTCCCTTTGTGTTGGCCTGGACATCAGAGAAGTAGATACCAGGAGAACAGGAGAGGACCCAGGACCAAACACTGTGGGACTCCACTTGTGACTGGTTGGCAGTCTGACTTGGAGTCAGCTACTTTCACACTATGGGTTCTATCTGTGAGCCAGTTTGCATCCCACCTAGCGTTATAGGGATTGATGCCTAGCTTAGTGAGTTTTTCTATGATTCTTGAGTGGGGAATGGTATCAAAGGCCTTGGCCAGATCAAGGTGGCTGTATGAACCACCTTGCCTACATCCACAGCTCTGGTGACTGACTCAGAAAAGTAAACCAACTTGAGCAGGCATGTTCTACCCTTCACAAAACCAAACTGTGTGGAATCCAGAGTTTGTAGATTCACAATATCCTTGTTTATTAGGTCCATGATGATACGTTCCATAGCTTTGCATATCAGACTCATCAAGCTAATGGGGTGATAGTTCCCAGGGTCTGTAGTCGCTTCTCCTTTGTGGAGAGGGATGTCTGTAGCCATGCGCCATTCGGTAGGGACAAAGCCTGAGGTGAGGCTGTGATTGAACAGGGCACACAGGTGAGGTGCCAGTTCACTCTGTAGTTCATGTAGAACACAGCCAGGGATATTGTCAGGTCCCATAGAAGCTGTATTCTTGGCCTTGGACAGTGCTGTTTTAACCTGTACAGCAGTAATACTGGGTGCCTGGCAATCTACTGGTATTGCAATTGGTCCTTTGAGGTGGGGGTAAAGTTGGCACTGAATCTGTCGGCCAGGATATTGGCAATATCTGTTGGCTTGGTATAGGAGGTACCATTGTGCAGTAGCTCAGAGCAAATCTGGGTATTGCTGTGGAGATTCTTTACATAACTATAGAAGGCCTTGTGGTTGCCTTTACTATCTGCTGCAATTCTGTTTTCATAGCTAGCTTTAGAGGATTTGATGAGGGATCTCAACTTTTTGTTGAGGCTGATGAGGGAGTTTTTCCAGTCTTGGGACTTCACCTTATTCCACATCAGTTTTCTCCTTCTGTTGTAGAGTTTGTTTATGGCAGGGGACCACCAGATTGGCTTCCTTTTTATGGAGGAGAGCGTCTTGGTTCTATTGGGTATGGTGAGATCCAAGCATTTGTGTACTTGTTCGTACAGTGCATTTGTGTATGATTAGGTGGTCATGCAACTATTCTCCATTTGCATGGGTGCCGTGAAGTTAGCCACCTCTGTTTTTAGGAGCCCAAAGTTAGCTTTGGAGAAGTTTTTCATGGTGGAGACCTTTGCGGGGGTGGAGGGTGGGCGGGATGATGGGTTTCCAAGGTGATTAGTTTTATTCAGATCTAACCTGGAGGAGTTGACTATTGGTGTAGAGCAACAGTCACCCATGTTAGTAATGACCAGGTCAAGGATGTTGCTACCTCTAGTGGAGGTAAGAACGAGCTGGTCCAGAGCATTGGAATTAATGAATTCCAGGAAAAGTTGGGCAAGTGTATTGGTACATGAGTTGTTTTCCCAGTTAATGGAGGGGTAGTTGAAGTCACCCAGTATGAGAGTGTTAGGTTGGACCCTAATATTCTCCAGGGTGCTTAGGAATGTGGAGTGTGAGTCTTGGGACATGGTTGGGGACCTATAGCAGGCTACAATCTGAATCGCTGTCTTACCCAATGTTAGCTGCACCTGAAGTATCTCTGATGTGTTATGTTGGGCTTCCAGTCTGGAGGTGTGTGCATCCTTTATGAATATGGAAACACCACTGCCTTTGGAGCTTCAGTCCAAGTTCTGGGGCCAAAAGGTGTGGAATGAGTTATAGCCTGGTAGTGCAGGGGTGCTTTCTACTGCCTTGAACCAGGTCTCTGTTACAGCACAAATGTTGATGTTTTCCATTTTAAGGAGTGCTTCAAGTGAGTGCATTTTGAGATTTAGACTTCTAGTGTTGAGCAGCATGACCCTCAGATTGCATTTGTTTGTAGCTGTTGCAGTGGTAATTTGGTCTTTGGAACACCACCTAAAAAAGGCACTATAGGGTTGGCAAGAGCCTTGGCCAGTATCCAGAAGCCCAGGGGTGACAGATGCAGGCCATCTCTGGCAAAGCATCGAGGTCTGTCAATCATGTCATCCCAGGCAGACAGATACTGTATCCCCTTTGAATGACACCAGAAACTCAGCCAGTTGTTGAAATCAATCATTTTCTGCTTGTACTGTGGTATCATTCTGGGTGATGGTAGGATGCTGCTCAGGGCTAGGGTCATACCTGCCTGTGCTACATAATCCGAGAGCTCCTCCATGTCTCTTTTCATGTAGTCCAGGGAGGTACATCTCAGGTCATTCACACCCACATGTACAATGAGAGAATCATATTTGCACCAGTTGTTGAGGGACCTGAGTGCATGCGTTATGTGGTGGATCCTGGCACCTGACAGGCAGCTGACTGTTACTTTCTCCTTATTCAACCTAGTGAATGCAACATCAGTGTGCCTCACTATCGAGTCACCTATGACTAGTGTGTTGGGCATGCTGTTTTGCCTTAGGGGCTTTGGTTGAGTGGCACACTATTTAGGAGAGTTATGTGTATTGTGATTAGTGTTGTGTTGTGGTGGTCAAGTGCATTTCTGCCTTGGAGGTCTCTGCTGTTTGGGTAGATTTTTATTAAGAGCCTCCACAAAGGTGGGTGTGTGATTTGTGTTTTTATGTGAAGGCAGTGCTGCTGTGTGTTCTGGAGGGCTATGTGTTCCATGTGGTGTGGTGCAAGTGCTGACCTTCTCCTCTTGACCAGCTATTCTGGTCTTAGCTGGAGAGTGTGTGCCGTCCAGTTTGGATATAGAAGTGCATCTCTCACAAGTCTGAGTGTTAGGAGGTAAGAGGAGAGGGTTGTCAGTGTACATGAGGCAGTTGTCATATTGCCTCAGGATGCCCAATTTCACCAGTTTAATAGGAGAAAGCACAGGGAACTGAACTTTAGACATGTCTGGAGGGGTGGGGATTAATAATAAGTACTGGAGCTTTTTCCTTATAGAACATTTAGTGCACTTTTGTGTGCTGCAATAATTGCTACAAGAGGTCTGGTAATGTGCTACACATATACTATCTCTTTTAATTTAATTACCCACTGACAATCCTAAATGACTGTTACAAACATAATGGTTCTTGTATCAAGTCCCTGTTGAAACTAAGTATCATAGGTTCATAGGTTCATAGGTTCATACTAGGAGCCTAGCCAGAGTATGTTTGGCTTTCGCCACCATTTTTATTATTATTTTTGCTATGCTTTTTTTGTTATACGTATACCTGTCTAACAGTGACAAGTGACACAGAGTGATACCACAAAACCTATGATCTCCCATCCACTCATCAAGATTCCTCAGTGAAGGGAGCCTCTGGGTTATGAATCTGTCCCTCCAGCATGTCCTATTTATTTCAGTGCTGAGGTTCAAGTTTTGAGGTGCAGCATGTCCCGATGAGGGATGAGTAAAGAGGCATCATGACCTCCCCTATCTAGATGTGAATCCTTCATGATTAGGTGGGCTATATAAAATGTTTTCTAACCACTTTGGCCAAGTGGTTGTCAAATGAGAGATTGCTATCAACTTGGGTCCCCAGGTCCCTAATGACTTCTTCTGGATTACCACCTATGTGGTAATTTGTGGGCACTTTGTTTTTGCCAAAGGGATGACTATACACTTTTGGCATTTAGCTTGAGTTGGCCTATACCTCCGAAATATATACCAAACAAGAGAGGTCCCAGGACTGAGCCTTGTGGGACGCCACTTGTAACTGGTTTGGAGTCTGACATGGCTCCAGCAATTCTAACCATGTGGGCTCTGTCCTTGAGCCAGTTTGCAACCCATCTAGTGACATAGGGGTTTATATTTAAGCTGGTGAGCTTATCTATAATGCAGATTGGCTGTGTGGACCACCTTCCCTTCATCAATGGCCTTGGTGGCTGTTTCAAAGTAGTCAACCAGGTTTAGGAGGCAGGATCAAGCCAAACTGGGTAGGATCCAGTGTCTTTAGGTCCCCAATATCTTTATTTATGAGGTCCATAATGATCCTTTCCATAGCTTTGCAGACCAAGCTAGTCAGGCTTATGCACCACCTTTGTAGAGAGGGACCACTGTTGCTGTACGCCCTCTTTGGGTACATATCCTGTAGTAAGGCTGAGATTGAACAGTAGTTTTATGTTTGGGTTTAGCTCTTCTTGGAGTTCATGTAGGGCCAGCCTGGGACACACCCCTGGTCCCATTGATGCTGTGTTTTTGCTTTGAGAGGGGCGGCTCCCCACAGCATCTGAGATGTCGGGGGGGGCAGCACTCTGCTGGGATAGATATTTGCCCTTTTGGTGGGGAGGGGGGAGAAGTTTGCGCTGAACCTGTCAGCTAGGATGTTGGCAATGTCTGATAAGGCTTTATCATGTTATCATGGTAGAGTCTGTCCTTTGGCCTCCTGTCTGGCAACTTTGTCAGGTAACTGACATCACTCATTTATTTTTACAATGGTGAAAGGGCCTTACAAAGCTTCCTGCAGCTTATTGTGTCACAGGAATAAAACCTTCATTTGTTTCCTATCTAATATTCTTTGACTCTGGCTGACCTGTCATACCAGACCTTTTGCAGCTGTTGTGCCTGTGTCAAGTGCTCCTGGGCCATCCCCATGAACTCCCAAGGCCTAAACATGAGATTTGGGACATGCTCCACAACAACAATAATTCTTTTTAAGACGTTGGGCTTTGATTGCTCTGCTGTTTTTAGCATTAGGCACCAATAAACTAGAACTGATAGGCAAGGTTCTTTTGCTTTGCCTAGATAGAAGTCTCTGAGCAGGCTAGCCAAGTAGGTTGTCACAGAGTATATTACTGAGATTAAGTAAATCTAAGAAGATATTGGTATTGTCACCATCACATTGTGTAAGCACATGTCCCAGTTGACTTCACTAGTAATTGCTTTGCATTCTGTACTGCACGTTCAGCAGGGCTGTTTGACTATGGGTAATCAGGACTACTAGTAACAGGGATAAAGTCCCACTTTTTTGCAAATCTCTGAAACAATTGACTGGTAAACTGGGTACCGTTGTCAGAAATAACTTTGTGTGGACTACCAGGGACTGAGAAATAACATTTCATCTTAGTAATAACAGCACTGGATGTTAGGTTAGATAGCAGATCAATCTTAAGCAAGTTTGAATAAGAGTCTAACAATACTAAGTAATGCTGATTGCTCCACTCAAATATGTCAGTGGCTACTGTTGACCAAGGCTGTTCAGGAATTTGGCTTATCTGAAGTGTCTCTTTTTTGCAAATGCAGTTTATTACTATTACATACTGAACAATGTCTTTCAATAGAGAAGGCCAAAATACTAGTCCTCTCGCCCTTCTATTGGTAGAGTCAGGACCTGGGTGGCCACAATGCAAAATCTGAATGTATTCATGTTGTAAGGAAGTAGGAACAATAACTTTAGGACCTTTGAAAATACCATCTTCCATCAGCATCTCATCTCTGTATGCATAGTACTTTTGGCGGTACACAGGATTGATTTGATGGCCATCCTACATTGATGAGGTGGTTGAGCTTTTGCAAAACTGCATCAGTTTTTGTATGATCACTCAACTCATCAAGTCTTGTGATAGAAAAATTACACACTTCCATGACATAAAAGTCTAAATTCTCTGTATCAAGCTGTTCCATGGTATTTCTGGGCAATCTGGATAAGGTATCAGCCAGATACAGAAGTTTACCTTTTGCACAGACCATTTTGAAATTATACTTTTGTAATTTGAACATCATTCTTTGTAGTCTTGTTGGAGCTGAATGTATAGGCTTCTTTAAAATAGTGACTAGAGGTTGATGATCAGTTTCTATTTGGATAGCTTGGCCATAAATATAATCATGGAACTTCGAACATGCAAACACAATTGCTAAAAGTTCCTTCTCAATTTGAGCATACTGCATCTCAGTTTCGGTGAAAATTCTAGATGCATAGGCAACAGTTCTGCCCTCTTGAAGAATAACTGCACCAAGACTGAACTTTGAAGCATTATAAGAAAGAACTACTGGTTTGTGGACATCATAGAGGTTACCAAATGCTCTCTGATATTGTTCTAACCATGACCAGGCAACATTTTTTGTGTGTTAGCTCTCTTAAAGGAGCTGATAACTCACTAAAGTCAGGGATACATTTCCCCAAATAGTTAACCATACCAAGAAAATGCTGTAGGGATTGGACATTGTCTGGAGCTGGCATTTCAGGAATGGCTGCTTGCTTGGAAGGGTCTGGTCATAAGCATGTACCAGTAAATAAATTACCTACATAAATAACTTCTGGTAGTCTAAATTTATACTTCAGAAGACTGAGTTTCAAGTTCACTTCAAGTGCTCTGTCCATAACGTTCCTGAGGTTTCTGTCATACTCTCCTTCACCATTGTCTCTAACTAGTAAATCGTCAACTATTATTGCACATGGATAGCCTGAAAAAAATGCTCAATTGCACTCTGAAAGATTTTACTGACATAATTTATTCCAAAAGGCATCCTGAGGAATCTGTATCTACCAAATGGGGTACTGAATGTAGTCAGTAGTGAAGATTTGCAATTAAGCATCACTTGCCAAAATGAACTCTTTGCATCTAAGACAGAAAACAACTGTGGCATTTGACATGAGGACAGCAGTCTCCTTGACTGTATGCATAGGATGATAAGGTCTCTTTAATACCTTGTTCAAGTCTCTTGGGTCAATGCATATTCTGATTTCATCTGAATTTTTCTTATAAGCAGCTACCATCAAAGACACCTACTCAGTTGGTTCCTTGTCTGGACAAATCACACCATGTTGCACCATTTTGTCTAACTGGACCTTGACGTTATCCTGCATAGCTACTGGAACTCTCCTTGCTGGCTGAGTACTTGACTGACCTCTGGGTCTTTCATGGAGTACACAACTGAAAGTTTACCTGGCTTGTTGAACACATCAGCATACTCTGTGAAAATAGCATCACTAAAACTAGAACTGGGACATGTGCTTACATGATGCACTTCTTTGGTAAAAGAAAGTAGATTAAACCTTAAACTGTCTCTGAGACCAAATAATGACTCCACAGGTATTCTGGCTATGTAAAATTGCAAGCTGCAACTGTTCCCAGCCATATAGCAGGAAAGCATTACTGAGCCTTTGGTCTGAATCTCTTCACCTCCATAAGCAACAAGCTTTGCACAATTAACCAAATTAAGTTGCTCACCAGTTGTCATTCTAGCAAATGTTTCTGCTGACATTAAATTACACTTTGAACCAGTGTCTACTTTGAGCTCTGTGGGCTTAACATTGATCAGGACAGTGCAAAATACTTTGTTCTTTGCCAACAAATCTACTGCATTAACCTTTCTACCGACCACTGATGCACCATCTACATAGAAAGTAGGGTTGCAGCTTTCTATATGATCAACTGGCTTTTTTGAGTGACCTTTCTTTATAACTGAATGAGGCTTACTTGACTTTCAAACCTTTTGAAAGTGGTTCAAATTTTTTACACTTGTGACATTACTGACCAAATGCTAAGCACTTATCTCTCTTAGAATCATGGTTGGCTTCACAATTACAACAGTTAACAATAAGACTTGACTTGGGTTTACTGACTAACCCTTATACTGCACTGAGCATGTCCATTTACTGAGCTAGTCTTAGAACTTGCTAGAAAGTTACAGGGTTTCCCAGGAAGAACCACAGGGGTTGCAGCTGCCATGTGCTTTGAGCTGTTTCTGCTTGCCTTGTGCTGCATGCCATTTACACTTGCTCTAGAGGCTGTTTAAACCATGCTCTTATCACTTACAAGCATACTTGTGTGCCTTTCTGTGAGCTCATAGATTTAACAAATCTCTATGGCTTTACTTAACATTAAAACACTGTCACAAAGAAAAATATTTCTCACTGCAGCAATAATAACACCGCATACAACTCTGTCCTTTATTAACTCATCTTTCAAATCACAAAATCTGCACATTTTAGCCTTTTTTCTCAAATCAGTGATATAAACTGCAAAAATTTCACCTGGCTTTTAGTCTCTTGTATAAAAAGTGTCTCTCTAATGTAACATTTGTCTGGGGGTTACACATTTCTCTAAATTTACATTTCAAGCACTCAGAGTCCTCTCTTGATTCAGCCAGTACAACAGTATGGTGATTTTCCCCCTCTTCTGAATATACTTCTGGTGCATACACAAATGAATGCTCTCTTTCAATGGCTTCTGACCCAGCTAAGCTAAGCAAAATGAATGCCCTCATACATGCATCTTTGTTAGAAAAAGCTGCTTGAATGAAAATATTGTATTCTTGCTCAAATACTCTCCAATTCTTTGCAATATTATGATCAAACACAAGTGGATTTGGTCTGCGAAATGTCTCTGCCATATCAACCCACAGTAGTGAAGGTGCTTGGAATAATGTACAAATATACACACATATAAATATGCCAAAACTTTATGCCAGAACTTGTAATTATGCCCAATAGCAAGACAGACTCTTTGAAATAACTGCATTTCACCTAATAAGTCTCCATAGCACAAGACCACTTTGAAACCACTGTACTTTATGAAACCACTCTTTATCAGTGTAAAAAATACTTTGAAATGGTGGCACTCTGTGAGTAAATGCATACAGCACAATAAACTTTTCAAAATGGCTGTACTTTGACTGCACTTTACAATATAACTGTACTTTGCACACAGCAAACTCTTTGAAATAATTGTACCATAACAAAGCACACACTCTGCAAACACTTTGCACACTCTGAGATATTCGAATAACTCTAGTTATGCTCTGAATGGCTTCAGTCAATGCAAAATAGTTTATCACAAACATAGGTTTATGCCCAAACACAGTCTTTTGCTAATAACATGCTGTCGCCTTGCTCTTTAAGCTTATTTTGCCCTTTTGTTGTACTCGTTATGCCCTTTTAATCTCTTATCATGCTCATTATACTTTTCTTGTGCTTGTTTTACTTTAAACATGCTCGTTATGTAAATCAAAGTAATTCTGAGCTCCATATGAATATTTCTGCTAATTTTATCAAATATCATGGTTTCAAACATTTTGTTTAATTAATGATGTGTTTCATGCATTTCATTTGATTAATAATATGTTTTGTGCTGCTTATTTAAATAAAGCATTTTGTGCCTTACAAATGCTCCATTTCATTTTCTTTGTAAAATAAATAATTTCTGCAAAACTCTATTTCACTCAACCAGCTCAATCTGCCTTAACTGCAACTCTGCACCTCATGATTTTGAAGAAGTTGCTCTTTCAATCCAAGTTCTGACACCATGTCACTCGTCCAGTCAGGATAAAACAGACAAGCGATTGTGAGCTCAGTTCAAGCAGCTTTATTACACACAAACACACCAGGAATGAGGCTTTGTAACTTAAACTTAAATTAACTTATAAACAGACTGACTACTACACTCATACATGTTAACACTCTGGCACTGCTGCCTGAATGTGGCCACTATTTATATGCATGTTCCTACATCTAGAAATGCTTCTTAATGGTACATACACACGCCCTGTTCTACAGTGACCCTCCCCAGTTACCCATCCAAACAATGTCTAATACCATCTGCCAGTGGTGTCTTAAGGTCTGTCTGACTACTATCACCCCTTGGAAGTATCACCATCCAAGAGAAATCACATATATTTCAGCTGCTGTGGCCCAAGTTGTAATTCACTGCTATTGACCAACTTCCTTTTTGAAGTACCTATATTATCAGCCCCAGATGGAGGTTTAGGCTCTGGTTGCCCCCCCCCCCCACTGCCTTCTCTGTGAGATTGCCTCTATTCCTGCTTATGTGTAACAGTATACAAACTGCAAACAAGGTACTGCATTGTCAAGTCATTCTGTGTTAGGACTTCAGAAGCAATATCCTGAAACACAGCCAGATGCAGTCATGCTACCTTGCACCCCCCCCCCCCTTCCAGTCCAGGTAAACTCTGGCCAAAAATATCTGAACAGGTTTCACACTTAATGCCCTAACTGGAGTTGACTGCCCAGGCATTTTGTGTTGCTTTCTAACCAATGAAGGTTTGACTAGGATTTTCTCTGATCTCTGTCCCTTTTGCCATTTATTGTGATAGGTTACAAAATGTATTGATAGTTAGGTATAGCTGCTGTCTTTAAACAACCTGCCACTGTTGTAGGTCTAGTCTTGCTTGATATTTCCTAAGACCTTGATTCTCCCCATTCCTTGGTGGACAAAAGATTGTATGTTTGGTCACATCTGAAGCACTTAACCCCAGAACCTGAGTGTGTCTGAACCTGTGGCTTCCCCCTTGTACTGTGTAATTTTCAAAGATGTCTTAGGCTGCATTCCATGGGTTATCTGTACAGTGCTGGGTCTTCCCTCCTGAGTAGTGGCATCCTGCCTGCTAGGTAAAGATCCCTTTTATGTGCCATCTCCTCAGCAGTGTTACACTCCTGGTCTGCCAATCAAATCCACATGTCCTCCTGCATAGTGCTAAGGGTTTCTTCCCTGACTAAAAGATCTGCAAGTATTTCAAATGTGATAACCCTACATCTATGCAGAAGCATAGCTAGCGTGGGGCAAAGGAGGGAGCTGCTCCAGGCTCAAGGTGTTAAGGGGGAGTGATTTTAGTGCAGATATTCATTTCCATATTGATATGTCTGTATGGCAATATGGAAATATAATACTGCATATCCTAGGTATTATTGGTTGGGCTTGTAAAGGTTCTTGTACCATTAGCTTAGTAATCACCTATTAACCTATGAACTTATGAACCTATGAAATGAATTCCAATACTGTATCGATGACTTAAAAGTAAAAGAGGAAATGCCTTTTTTTATGATTCTGAGTTCAGAGAACCTGACAGTGCTCTTTAAGAGAGAAGACCTGAGGAGTGTCAGATTGGCAAGTGCACATTTCTTTGCTTGCTTCTCACTTAATGATGACAGGAGCAGAAAATTAGATGCTTTTGCTTAAATGAGAAGTGAAGAGTGACATTTTGGAGAGCAAATTTTTTTTTGCTCCACAGCATAAATTTCAGGGTTGCCAAATTGAGAAATGGCACTTGATGCTAGAGGACCAACTATTTCTCTTTTTCCACATACCCATCTTGTTAAAATAAGTGTAGAACTCTGCAATATACTCAGCACATTTATCTTATATATAGTATGTTAGCAATTGTTTTTGAAGCTTTTCTTCCCGGGCCTCAGCTGAAAACAGACAGCTTTGTCCAGTCAGACCTCCCTGGTACATAAATGTAAAATAAGTAAATAAATACATACATACATACATTCATACATACATACATACATACATAAATTTACATATCTCCTGTATTCTCTTAAACTTTTTTTTTGTACAACTGTAGCATTGTTATAACAAGCAAGCAAACATTCTTTAACTTTGGCATAATTTAAACAATCAGCATCACATAGTTTAGAAAATACATGCACTGCTTTACTCTTGAGCAGTGGAGTTAAAACCAGATCCACTGATGTTGGTCACCTTAGTGCTGAATAAGCACCCTCTCAAAGGCCATTACAAAACTATCCAAATAATCCCCCTCATTGCATAGAGGAAAGAGTTTTGTTCTGTCCTAGGTTTCTTGGGTGTGATTTTTCACCATCCCCATGACACAGTTGTTTCTGGAATGGGAAGATCATCTTCTTTCCAAGCTGATGTTACTATTCTCTCTCAACTGCTGTCTTCATTTAACTGTCTCAAATTCCATATGCTTAGTTTCAAGTGCCAGTCCCTGTAATTCCATTTGGACTTTAAGATCTCCTTCAAATGGAATTGTCTGTACTTTGCCTTCTTCCTGCGCAATCACTCCATTCTGGATTGTGGAAACAGCTGCCACCATCTCTCGTTTGGACATATTGTCCTACCAGATTCCTCTAGCTATGCATGCTTTTGTCAGCCAGGTCATTGACATTTTAGCATATTTGTCAGAACAGCTCATTTTCTGCTTGTTCCTAAACTCAACTGATTGAAATATAAAACAACTTACTGCTCCACTCAGCAAGATCTCTGTATGTTTCACCTTGTGGCTGTGAGGGTTAACATAAACACCTTTGGTAACTAAGTTGTTTTAGGTTAATTAACTACAATAATCATCACTTTCCACAGGCAGAGCCATGGCTGGATCTTTTTATGCCCTCTGCTGCTCCCTTATATTGGGCTCCTCAATAAGTGGTCGAAAATGAAAAAAAGTCCACACACTCCAATATTGCACTCTTCTCTTCTCTCCTAAGGAGAATCACCAGGTGTTGTCTCCTGTCTTCACATCTACATGAGGGAAAAAAGCATTATCTGATCTGGCTCTCATCCCTTCTCCTAAGGAGGAGCACCTGGTCCTATGTACTGCTGTCATGTCTATGTGAGGAGCAGAAAAAAATTGATCTCTCAGTCATACTCTCAACACTTTCACACCACACACACACACACACACACACACACACACACACACACACACACACACACACACACACACACACACGCACACACACACACAATTCTCAGGGAATGCTGACAGAATTCTCTAATTTTCCACAGCTTTATTCTTGGCATGGTAGTAGTACTACTATCATTCTGAGTTATGGAGATAGACACCCAAGTACCTGTGTCTGCTCTTAATCATGCCAAATGTAAATACACCAATTAATATCTCATTGCTAGTAGTAGGCCTAAGTGGTCTGATGAGAGAAACGTGCCACAATAGTCAAATAATACTGATCCTCTTCTCATACAAATAGCAGTGAATAAAGATATTTAGAATGAATGATGTAAGTCATCCACATTAACTTAAAGGTTAATAAATGAACTTTACTTAAATACACACAGAAAAATAAAATAAAATGTAGTAAAACTTGATGTGATGCATTTAGACAAAACTAAACTCCAGATACCCATGTTTCCTGGCTGTAGCATACTGAGAAACATTGTCCATAATTACCATAAGCCAAATAAATTAATATGTAGTATTCAGAGATAAGTCCACCACAAGCAGAAGGACATAAGCTCCTTTTTTTCCTAACATATATCAGTTATATGCAATGTTTTTCACATCCCCAAGTGGTCATCACATGACATAATTTTCCTGACACTGGACAAGACAGGTGATTAAACAACTTCTTTTACTTGCTATGGAAATGTTTTTTCTGGAAAAAATCTTATTTGTCAATACATATTCAAGTCTGCTACTATCCCTTGACTCCTGGTGTCTTATTGATGTGCAAGTCATTAAGTCCATCAGAGATTATGGCAATTATATCTAAGAAGAGGGACAGTTCTTGGTCTTTCACCTTTTTTGCTACATTCACAAAAGAAGACAGCAAGCCTCGAGATCGAAAAATACTTCATAAGGTATTCTTTGTTTTTTTTCTTATTCAAAAAGACTAAAGTCACACATTCCTACGCCTTGAGGACAAGCTAGTGAGTACTGATGCCAGTGGTTATGATCTAGGTGCTGTTTTATTCCACACAGATGAACAAGTCTTGGGAAACATTGCCTATTGCTCCAGTATGCTAACTTATTCAGAGCACAGATATCCACAGATAAAAGAATAGTGTATTGCATGTGTGTGCATATAAAGTAAGATGTTCTCCAGATTTCTACTAGGGCTGCAGAGTTTCTTGCTCCAGAATGACCACAAAATATTCATTCTGCTGATTTAATATTATTATTTAGACAAAGCAGCACCAAGATTCTAAAGGTTACTTATGAGACAGAAGCTTATCAGTGCCAGACTTTTCCAAGCATCTGGAAAGAAGTGATTGTTTTTGATAAGTTGTTAGAAAACACAGTAGCTGGCAATAATCTATACAATGCCTAAGAAGATGTTACTGTGTATGTATAGTGGATCATGGCAAATTAACCACTAACTATTAAAAAGTTTGAAAAGCTAAAAGAAGCTGACAAACATAACAATGAGCTACAGTAGGTCATTAAATATGGAAGACATAGATGGCTTAGCCAATGGACACAGGCAAAGCATCTGATGCATAAATGCTGTGTTGTCAGAATGCAATTGTCTGAACATAATACTATTTATTATTTATGTATGTATGTATGTAAGTATATTTGCATGCACGTATGTAAAGCTTTTTTAATCAAGAAACTGGGATAAACCCTGCTGCAGAGTGCATAGTAAACAGAAAAAAAGAGCATACAGAATATAAATTATAGTAAGAGGCAGTGCATGTGATATTACAAAGCACAGTCAATATAAAATACAGAGCAGAATTATCTTGCAGTATTATATATGAGCACAGTTGGTATCAGCTTGCAGTGTTTTACTTTACAGAAGTCATGGCAGTGTGATCATGGTGATTGCTACAAAGATACATTGCTTAGTATTTAATAAGGAGAATAATACACATATTAACATTTGCTAGATGTTATTTGATAGTCAGTAGATAAAACAGTAAGTACTGAAAATTAGGTTATAATAAGTGAACTGCAGACAGCAATCAGCCAATCAGTATGTAGCAATCAGTCTACCTGATCTACTTATGTTAGGTTAACATTGTGTCAGCTGCAGAGAGGTGCTGACAGCATATAACTGCTCAAACTACTTATAAAACTGCTGTAAGCATCTTGGTGTGTCATCTGCTATTATTAACTCATAGACAAAATTGTGAGTTCCACTCTGCAAGGCCAATGTGGCATTGTTAATTATCTATAAGAGAATGCATGGACATACTCATAGTTGGAGATTACACACTAGATTGTAAAAACTGAAAAGATGTGTAAGCACTGGCTGATGAGATTATGTTGTTTAAGGTGTTTTCCAATTGTTTATAAAGCAGCACATTTATGTATTTCTTTAAGATGGTCTAGGAGTTTTTTTTCCTGAATTCAGTGTTTGCTAAAATACCAAGATAGAATAATTGGACCTTCTTCACAATATCCTAAAATGTTTAAGCATGTACATGAAAGACATCAAAGTCTGAGTAAGTGTCATTAAAGAGCCAAAATGTCAGTCTGGCAGCCCAGTATTAACATGGACATTGCAAAGCTTGTGCTGACATGCTAGTTTTGCAAAATATATAAACCATTCCAGTGGAGGGAACTATTGTAACCAAACTCTCTTATCATGAGATCTGATGGTCCCTACTCCAGCCCAGAAATTAAGGAGCCTCAGTCCTCACCACTGACACCTGTGAGAGATGGCCAGTAGGGACAAGAATGGATACACACAGTATTTACAGATACAGCTCTCTGCATCAAGAACAATTTCCCTTAAGAGCACACAGGGAGCACACTCCATACCTGGAGTTGGGCTCTGTCTTCTCTCTCTTCAGGCCCCAAACAAGACTCCACACTAACCACCTTGGAGCATTGTGTCCCTGTTCCAAGTAGCTGACACACATACTTGGATATTTGATTTATACACACACACACACACACACACACACACACACACACACACACACACACACACACACACACACACACCTGGGAAAGGTTGGCACAGATTTACCAAATGTGCCCCCTCTGCCCAGACTATAAGGTAATTACACTCCCACCAGTCAACTACACTGTCTCTTACAAGGGTTCCCAATTATACTGAGTATAATTAATGCTAATACAAATGGTAGAGTTTGACCAATGCAACAAGACTTTCAGTAGTAGCCACAATGTCACTAAAATAAGCCTAAATACTCTTAAGATGCTAAAAGTATTCTCTAAAAGACCAGCTGCAATGAAATGTATAGAAATAGTTAATAATAAATAAAAAAATAGAAAACATGAGAATATTGTATATCTAGTTACAATAAGCTAAGTAACCAAAATAGCACTGTTCATGAAGTAAAAAAAATATGAACATAAAACTTCATGTAGTGGTGTATCCAACACAAATGTGGCAATAAATACACAATTTCATTAAAATGTTAAGCACTTTCATCTCTCAGATTAGAGACTTCATCAGAGCAAATTTAAAAATCACCTGATGTCTTTTATATGCAATTGAATCATCACATGATCAATTAAGTTACCTGTTTATCTATAAGCTCACCTTTCACCATAAATTGTTGTTAAATCACAAGCACTTAAATAATTAAAACAACGTAAAAACAGTAAAGCTTTTCTCAAATACTTTACAAATGTGCCAAAGTATATGAATATGAACACCACTACATGAAGTTTTATATTCTTATTTACAATAAACACAAGAGTTTCAATCACAGGAGATGAAAAATAATACAGGTAGATAGATTCACACATATGCAGAAAAGCAATACTTAAATAATCTCATTCTATATTTTCCAAACTGACTAAAGAATTACTGTTCCCTAGTTAAGTTACTTACTACAGCAAGGCTAGATGATGAGTGTTGAGCTGCTTACTACAGCAAGGCAAGATGAGGTATGAGGTTGCAGCATCTGAAAGCTATAAAACAATTTCAAAAACTTCCACTCTTCCAGGGTAGCAATTAATTCACCCCTAAGGGCAATTCAGTATGATTCCTAGTCTTGGTTTTCCCAGACATTTTTGTCTCTGGCTGTAATCAGACCTGTAAGATAAAATCTTTATGGCCTAAGCCAACCCATTTAGTTTTTAACCTATTTTTCAGAATTAGCTGGACTGAGATTAACCTCCTCCCTTCCAGAATTCTCTGTTCAAACATATACATTTAATCAGTTATAATAATACTGTCTGATATACATGTATATCTCTTTCCAGTCTAGCAAGACCCACTGTTTATGCATTTTAACACAGGCAACTTTACAAATACATTTTAACACAGGCATCCATACAAATCAGTGTGACAGTCAAATGACATACAATTCTTTACAAAACTCCAGCTAGCTTTACTGGCATATGTTATACTTGCACTGCCCTACTCTGCCTGGCACAGATGGCACTACCTTATATCATCAACAGATCCATGGGAAAAAATAGTTGCAGATCTACGTGAGATTGAAGGAAAATATCTGCCTTGTAGCAGTGGACCATTACTGCTGAGATATACAAATTCTACACTTAAAACAATGACTAGCCAACAAATTATTGACAGGTTCAAGATATTCTTTACCAGATATTACATTCAATTTGAAATAATTACTGATAATACTTCACAGCTTGTGCCCATGGAATTCTAGTAGTTTATTAAGGATTATGACACCATATTAACTTAATTTGTCAAGTCCTCACTATCCACAGTACAAGGTTGTTGATGAAACTTTCAAAATTCCTATGTCATACCATGCTGCTCCACACTGTGCTACTGGAGTATGCCCAGCACAGCTATACCATTGCTGGAATCCAGACAGTGACTAGTGAGTATTCCTTTCAAATCTGTCTAGAAAAATGACCAAAAATGTAAAATATCTCAGGAAACAGTTCTGTAACAACTGGCAGCTAACATTCTACCCAAACTCAACTCTACCTGTCCTTCAACCAGACCAGCCAGGGTTCCTGAAGTTGGAGCAGGAGAGAAAATAATTAACTGGCATTATAGTAGAAAAAGTATATAAAACCATAATTGTACACACTGGATAATGGTGCCGCTCTGAGATGTAATGGGAAACATAGCTGGGTTGTTGAGGCTCAACCAGAAGGCTGTATATCAGAGAGTCGTACCCAGATATACTAGCCAAGAATGACAAGGACATTATCTAACAATAAACTGATTCCATTAGATGAAATGACATAGCTATCAATCTTAGGTAAAGGTAAACATTTTGAATCTGAGGCATGTCATGAAGTTACTCAACATGCTGTGAATCCTAAAGTGAGTGCACTAAATGCTACCCAGACTGGTTCACCTAGAGACATTAGGAAACCAAACACTTCAAACACTTATCTAAACCTTTTTCTTCTACAGGTTACTTTCCAGTCTGAGTGACCAGCTGTGACTGTGATGTGTATCTGTCTGATGAAGATAGAGTGCAGCTCTTCTTTTTAATTTAATTTTAAGAAGAAGTACTATAAAATGCATTTTTTTCCTAATGGAAGAGCATATCCCTGCCTATAAAAGCTGATTTTTTTAAAGTAGTAGAGAAAAGGTTGATTTAATGTATTAAATATTATGCAAAAGTAATATAAGACATATAGAGGCAGCATGTCTCATTCTCCCTTTAATCTCTCTCTCTCCATAGGGGGTGGGGAGAAGAGAAAAGATATGATGATAGCAGTTCAGTGTATATTTGTCTACTATATATATATATATATATATATATATATATATATATATATATATATATATTCCATGCACTATCGAAGGTTCACTACTTCGAAATAGTGTGTGGAATGCACACTGCAGAGAAAGTGCACTTAATCGAAAGTGCACTTACGTGAAGTTCAGTACAACAAATGGGCATTGTACTGAACTTCCATGCAGTACTCACGGACCTTAGGGTTAGGGCACGGGTCATGGTAAGGGGATAGCCCATAACCCGTGCCCTAACCCTAAGGTCCGTGATGACTGCAGCGCAGTGAAGGACATAGCAATGTCCTCCACTAGGGTGCGATAGACATGAACCTTTAGGGTTAGGGCATGGGTTAGGGTAAGGGGATAGCTTTACTAACTATCGCCTTACCCTAACCTGTGCCCTAACCCTAAGGTCCGTGAGTATCGCACCATAGTGGAGGACTTAGCTTGTTTTTTGATGTCTTCCACTGTGCTGCGGTACTTTCGTTAAAGTGAACTTTCGCGCAAGTGAGGCTTCCTATTACAAATTCGAAGTTGTGAACTTTTGTTCTTGTAATAGGAATCCATATATATATATATATATATATATATATATATATATATATATATATATATATATATTCACTTTAGAACACTGAAAGTCCATAACATTGAAATTCAAAACATTGAGACCAAAATCTTGAAAATTCAAAACATTGAATCCTGTAACACTGAAAACACATTGGAAATCAGCATGTACTATATTCCAGCACAACTACATACAGAAACAAATAAAAACAAACCATATTACACTTTTCCAGCTATAAGCAGGGGGGAAAGCCCCCCTTCACCTCCCCACACCTACTGCTACTTAAATAAATCAACACTGAGATCCCACTACACTACACTAATATGTGTTATGTTGTAGTATAGCAAGTGAGAAGGGAACCTGATTGTGGTTACCTATGAAACTCTGGTAAGTATCGAAGAGATATACAGTAATGTGTAATGTTTTAACAGTGAAGTAGTGTTTCTAAGAAAAGGTTGAGAATAGTTTTTTACAATTTAAACAGTCAGTCATGAAGTGCGGAATGGTATATTTGCTGTTTTGTTCTGTGTAGTGTGATCTCGGAGTTGATATATTTAAGTAGCAGGAGGTGTGAGGGGCACAGCCCCCCACATGAATGGTGCAGGGAGGCTTGTCCCCCTTCTTATAGTTGGAGAAGTATAATATGGTTTGTTTTTTATTTGTTTCTGCATGCAGTTGTGCTGGCATATATTAAATGTTGGTTTTCTATGTATCTTCAATGTTATGGGATTCAATGTTTTGAGTTTTCAGTGTTTTGAATTTTCAAGATTTTGGTCTCAATGTTTTGAATTTCAATGTTATAGGCTTTCAAAGTTCTAACGTGAATCTATATGTGTGTGTGTGTGTGTGTGTGTGTGTGTGTGTGTGTGTGTGTGTGTGTGTGTGTGTGTGTGTGTGTCTGTGTGAGTGTGTGTGTGTGTGTGTGTGTGTGTGTGTGTGTGTGTGTGTGTGTGTGTGTGTGTGTGCATGAAGAGAGAAAGAGAGAGAGAAATAGTGCTATAAATTATTGAATGGTACAATGTTGACGTCTGTAATGTTGACATAAAAATGTCGAAGTACAGAATGTCAACATGTACTGAGGATGCTAAACCTATGAGAAATATTTCCCTACCTGGGGATTGTTAATCTTAAGCACGTGTTGACCATCTTTTTCTGTCGAAAAAATGATGTCGACCAAATAGACATCATCATTGTGCATGCTCGACAATACACAATACATATATATATATATATATATATATATGTATATATATATATATATATATATATATATATATATATATATATATATATATATATATATGGGTGGGGTTCACTACGAAATTTTGAAATCCCAAAATCTCGTGGTCCAGAATATCGAGTTCAGAATCTCTGGATTTTGGAATCTCAAAATTATGAACGCCCCCCAAAACACCACCCATCACACTAAAACATGTATGCAGGGGGCAAGCCCCCTGCACCCCCCATGTTGGGGGCTGTGCCCCGCACCCCCCCACAATTTAAATATACCAACTCCGAGATCGCATTACAGCGAGAACAAGGGAAATCTCCTGGTCCACACTGTATGCCAATCTTCGTTCAGGATTTCAAAGTTTTGAAACATATGATCTTCAATCATATGAAATCCAAAGTTTTGAGCTCCAAAATTCTGAATGGAACCCATATATACATATATATATATATATATATATATATATATATATATATATATACATATATATATATATATATATATATATATATATGGGTCTAGGACACATGCTCGACTGGCATATGTCCGAATCACCAAACATCGAACACATACACGAAAGTGCTTAACATCGAAAAGCGCTTCTGTGTATGTGTAGTTCAAAAAAAAAATCTACTTCGAAGCCCCCCTGCACCCCCCACACCCCCTACTTTATTATTCTCACTCCGAGATCGCACTACAGTGGGGAAAAGAGAATATTCCCTTACCCGCACTGTAGTCCAATCTACGAAACAGGCACACATACATGGAAAAGATTGTCGATGTTAAGCGCTTTCGTGTATGTGTGTTCGATGTTTTCTGATTTGGACATATGCTAGTCGAGCATGTGTCCAGATCCCTTATGTGATATATATATATATATATATATATATATATATATATATATATATATATATATTTATAGATACATATGATGCATAATGTCTTTTAGACTGAGAAAAACAACCTGTGATGGTAACTGCTTTTAAGTGTACTGCAGTTTGGTGAGGAATTAAAGTTTAATCTTAATATAATAACCCAGAGTCTTGTAAATTCTACTCTGTGAGACCGATGTGCCATTATTGAGGATAGGCTAGTGTCATGACATCATGTGACTATTCTGTTGTGGATTTTAGTCTCAGTCCATAGTTTTGGCATCTCATTTAGTCTATGATTTTATCATACGACAAAGTCACTACTACTGAAATGCAAGATTGACTGTCTTATTGAAAAGTAGCTTTGACTGGGCTTCTGATGTATTGGCTAGCATGTGTTATGGACATAGTGCTGGCTACACTGCTCTGTTGAGATACAACCAATGCTACTGGTAAATCAAGTTAATATGTGGGACACTATATTCATACTTACAATATCAATCACATTGCTGTGGTGAAATGCAGCTAGTACTGCTGGCAGATAAATTGATCATGTAGCAAGATGCACTTCTCTACATGGTGTTGATCATACTGTTGCGCTGATCCATAACCAATAGTTCTGTGAGATACATTTACTATGTGGCATGCTGTGATCTGTGCCCAGGGTTAATCTGTACTACTGCAGTAGCACAAAGTTGATACATACTACTGGAAGATACAATAGTGTGGCAAACTGTGCACTGCACAGTGTGGTGTTTCTACCACTGCATTAACATACAGTTGATAGATTCTAATGAAAGACACAGCATTCATCATCATCAACATCATCATCAACCCCCTTCTTCCAATTTTCTACATGGGATCGTGGTGTTGTGTTAACCATCACCATCTCTCTTGATTCAATACCACACTCCTGCCTTCTTCTACACTCATGCCTGATTTGCACAGGTATCCTCTCACACAATCCATCCATCTCTTTGCTGAATGCCCCCAGTTCCTCTTGCCTTCTTCCTGTCTGTGCCAAATCTTCTTCCCCAGATTTTTTTCTGCTTTTCTGCACATGTCCAAAGCATTATAATCATGTTTTCTTTGATCTATTCTGCAGTTGGAGCTACTTTGGTTCTTGCTCTTATGTCCTCAATTTTTTGTCTGTCCCACAATGTGCATCCTACCACCCTTTGTAGGCACTTCATTTCCATCACCTTTAACTTTCTTATTTGCTCTGCCTTTACTGCCCAGGTTCCTTTGCCATACAGCATTCTTCTATCATACAGTAGACCTGACACTCTATGCTACTTGGCTGCAGCCTCTCTGATTCTAGCTTTAACCGCTTCATTCAGACTTCCCTTCTCCTTAACCATCCCTCCAATATACTAGAAGCTGTTAAACCATTCCTCTATCTTTCCTTCTATCTCAATTCTCACTGTGTTCTGATTTCCTCAATTTGCTGCCATTACCGCTGTCTAATCACATTTGCCTTTAGTTTTGCATTCCATTCCCCTATCCTTTGCTGACATTCTTGCTTAGAGTCTGACTATAATGCCACATCATCTGCATACAGCAACTTTGTTGATCTGCCCCCTACGACCTGTTTCCTAATATAGTCCATCACCAGTATGAATAGCAGAGGGCTCAGAGCTGAACCCTGGTGCACACCCACTCACACTGGAAACCCTTCTGTGAGACCAAACACTGTTTGTACTTTATTGGGTCCTTGTACATAGCCTGTAGTAATTCTACCAATCTTTTTCAGACTTTGATCAACCACAGTACTGCCCAAATCATCTTTATTGGGACCTTGTCATACACTCAGTCCAATAATAGGAATGCCCATTTGGACTCTTTCCTCATCTCTAGCTTCTTCTCAACTATCTGTCTCACTGCAAATATCGAGTCAGTTGTGCAGCATCCTGATCTGAATCCAAACTGCTCATCTCCCATCTTACTTTCTACTATTCTGCACATCTGTTTATCAGTCACCCTCTCCACAACTTCCATCCAATGTGACAGGGGTTTGACACCTCTGTACTGCCTACAGTTGTGAATATCCCCTTTGTTCTTGAAACTGGCATTAGTATGCTTCTTCTCCAGTTATCTGGTATACACCTTTCTCTCCACAATGCTATGAGTACCCTCAGGTGCCGTTTCTCCCCTTTTTCCCCCAGTATCTTTATCATATCCGATGAGACCTCATCTGAGCCTACTGCTTTCCCTGACTTCAGTTTCTTCAGTGCTGTTCTTACTTATTCTAGGGTGAGCTTCTCTTCTTCGCCCTTCTGGCTCACATGACTGAACCTACATAAGTACTCTCATATGGCTTGTACACCACGAGGATTTGATGTAACAGTAACATCAAACACAAATTAATATCTCATGTGACCAGTATTAAATTATCTTTAAGAATACCTTTTTGCCATTCATAGAACATAAAAGTCACTTTTTTCTCTAATACAACTTTCAACATTCATAAAAAAGGCTTTCATATGTCTCTTGTGATCAGACAAGAGACAGGTTCTGTGATTCATCTAGCCCCATAAACAATAGTTGAATGGAAGGATGGTACAAATATTTAGTATTGTTTTGGAAACCCATCTTAAATGGGAACTTTTGGTGATCTGACATACATAATGTTTTTATTATTATAATTATTTACATTTGATTACCGGGTGGTGTATGAATGAGCCAGTAGCCAGTTTTCAGCAGAGACCTGGGGTGAAAAGCTCAAAGTACTTACAGATACATAATTTGTACAGTGACAATCAGAGAAGGTATAAAGTAATACTTACAGAGTTACAAAAATATGTACAGATAAAACACAAAGTAACATTTACAGACTTAAAAATACAAGTAAGGAAGTCCATAACAATTCAAAAATCAGATATAGGGGAGAATCATGACAGTGACAACCTATATTTTAGACTCTCTCTTTTTTTTAATAGAAAATAAGTCAAAGGAAGATGGGAGCCAGCCTGCCTAACCTATAAGAGGCAAGAAAGAGAAAGTATTTACGGAAGCAAATGGCAGGTATGTATAATTAGCCTGAAGATGTGCAAGAACATAACCAATGTTTAGAGTAATATTCTTTTAGAAATTGTTTGACTTTATGTGTATCAGGGATGGTTAGAATATGCTTGAGAGGAGAAATACAGGATTTGACTATTTTATAGGAGTATAAGGAGTCTCCATGATAGCTATGGGCTTTAATTACATTGAGCATTAATTTAGCAGATGACCTAAGGGGCCTGAGGTTTGTATACGACTGGACGAGGTTTGTTAGAGCTGGACAGTTATCAGACTTATGGATGACTCCATGAGCAATTATTAGCTGGTTGGAGAGATAGTAAGTTGAGGAGTTCTATCCAATTAAGGTGGTGAATCGCAGTACAACGATATGATCTGTGAGGTAGGTTTGAGGCAAATTTGGCTATTTTATTATAACAGGTTTTGAGGTTATTCAAACCTGATTTATGTAGGTTGGTAAATATTTGGGAACAGTAAAGAAGGGTGGATAGGAGTTGGGTTCTAGCTGTTGCTAGTCTGGCATAGTTGGTTAGACAGGGTTTTTCCCTGTAGAGTGCATCAAGTTTTATATGGACTTTTTTGATTGTTAGTGCTATATGTTTATTGAACATTAGGCCATTGTCGATTGTAACATCTAGATGTTTTGTTTGCTTGACTGGTTCCATTTTTGATCCATTAGAGGAATAGCAAGTGAGGTGATGGGGTGTGTTTTACACTGGTATTAGTAAAGACCATGAGCTTGGTTTTGTTGGGGTTTAATATAAGTAGTTTTCAATGTTTTGGAAGGCAATAAATTTACAAATATGGAATGTAGTATAATTTTGTAATTGCAACACATGCAACTTTTTACTTTAAAAATAAGATTGTCAACAAACTTTTGTACACTTTACCAAAGGCATGCATTGAGTTGAAAAACTCCATTGTAGTTGAAACATAGTCACATTTATTCATGAAAATTTTGGCTGTGCATTAACTGAGTTACAAACTTGTGAAGTTTAACTTGAATGGATTTGGTAATGTTAACCACAACACAACTTCCATACAATTGGTTTGGTAAAAAAGATGCTGCTAGCTAGTGCTTTCCTGATGTCAGGGGAGAGGGATTTGTTGATGTGGTACAAGGATTCACATTTTTGTTAAGATCTGTTTCATTTTAATTTCTCCAAATACTTTGGGCTTCTAATACAGTGATGGGAATGAACCCCATTCCTAAGTCAGGGTATAGACTTCATGAAATTAATATTGTTTCAGTCTTTGATATTAGCTATGAGAGTTCTTCTCAGCACCTGCAATGCACACAGAATTGTTTACTTCTGCAGTCCATATGAGGTTACATGTATTGGTAATATATTTAAGTATAACTGTAAATTCTTTTATATTAGTCCCGCTGCTCCTGTTACTATTGGAACTGACTGTTTATCTGTCTTCCATATTAGTCTTGTTTTTACTTGCAGATCCTGGTATTTTATGACATTGTGCCTCTCTATGTAAGGCACTGTAAAATTGGGTGTAGTAATGTCAATAATTTTTTTTATTTATTTTATTTTATATATTTGATGTTTGAATTACTGGGAAAGTCCAACCAGGCATAAGACCCATTTTCAATGAAGGCCTGGGGAGAAAAGCTCCATTTTAAATTTAGCAAAATTTGCATTAATATATGTAAGCAAAAGCAGCTGTGCCATAAAAGTCATAAGTTATGCTATATGCTAATGTAACTTTAGATATAGCTGTGCTACATTTACATAAAAGAGCTATATGAGCATTAATTTAAATATAAGAAGGGGAAAATAGCTTAAATGGAAGATTTGTATAAAAAGTTTAGGAGATTGCACGGATTGTAGTTTTGATGAAAGTTAAGAAAATTGAAGCAGAGTTCAATAATTCTCACTATAGCAAGGAAAGATGAAAGCTGGGAGGGAGAAAGAGTGGGAGAAAAAGGCGGTAAAGTGCTATAGAGGGAGGAGAGGATAGCAAGAATCGGAGGTACAGAGCTAAGGAAAAGAAGGATATGTAGGGAAAGGAAAATTGTTTCTGCCAGGTGTTATGTAAGTACAGAACCAGGATTGGCAGAGGAAGTTTTTTAAACAGTGAGTGAACACGTGAGTGCTAGGTATTCATCTCATATCCATGGGAATATTGTTTTAAGCCTTGGCCACAGAGTTATAGTATAATGGATGTCTGATGGACTTTTGGGGTTTATATATTACAAGTTGTTATTTTTCTAAGGAATGAAGGGGCAGTTTTTAGGTAGTAGTTAAGAATGGAGCTCGCAGCTGGGCAAGCTGAAGGTTTATATATTATGTTATGGGTCTGAAGAAGTTGAATGTATAAAGGTAGTGCAAGCCAGTTTAGAGATTTGAGAGCAGAACAGAACAGTGACTGGAATCCTAAAGCTGATTTGCTGTAAACATAGCCACTTTATTGCAGCAATGTTCTAGTTTTGATCTGAAGGAGATCTGTAAGTTGGTAAGAATGGATGCAGCATAAGCAGGGAAGGAATGAGGTATGCACTAGCTACTGTACTCTAGATATATTGGTGAAGTTTATTTTTGTTATACAGAGCATATCAAGTTTTTGGTGTGTGTTTTTTTATGGAATTTTGAATATGGAGGCCACTTTTCAGTCTATCATCAATTATTACTCCTAGCAGCTTTATGTGGGAGACTGCTTCTATGATGGCACAATTTAATGATAATATTTTGAAATAATTTTTGGCATGTGTTATGAATTTAGGGATAAATAAGAGTAGCTTGTTGGGTTTTTTGGGGGGGATTTAGAGGGAGCTTGATGTCAGTTTCTGATGGAACTAAATTCATTTTGTGAGATAGTTTTTAGAAGGGGAGGACTGTCTGATGTGCAGATGAGAAAAGCATAATTTGCATACTGTATGAAAGAAGCTTGTTGGGAGGATATGTAGAGGTTTTTAACGAATATTTTGAAAAGCAGAAGACCAAGGACAGAGCCTTGAGGAACTCCTGTATTAACTGCAAGAAAGTAGAGAGCCACTTGACTTACTGGCAATGGTTGAGTATGTAGCTAGTAAACAAGGTTAAAGTCAGAGAGACCTAAGACAGTTGTTTGTGTTAGTAATTTGGAGTGAGAGATGATACTAAAAGCTTGGTCAATGTCAAGAACGAGGGAAGAGACTATATTTTTAGCTCTGGCTTTGATGATGATGTTTAGAAAGGATATTTTGACAGTTGTTGAGGTGTGAGCTGGCCAAAAAAAGTTTGGCAGGGGTTAATAAGTTCTCTTGAATCAGATACTGTAGATGTTCTTTGTGTCTACATGTTTTTAATATTTTTGAGAGATGGGACAGGATAGCAATATGTCTAAATTTGTCTCTTTCCATTGGGTTACCTCCTTTGTTAGTGAAATTATGTATGATTTTTTTTCACATAAAAAGGAACATATCATTCTTGTACAGATCAGTTGACCATGACAGAGACTGGATATGCAACAGAGGTGGAAACTAGCTTCAGGTATTTTTATGGAGAAGTATTATCTGAGTACGAACAGGGCTTGGGTTTGCTTAATGTTTTATATAACTGGTAGATTGTTTGAATTAGGAGTGGGACAGGGTTTATGAGGACGATTGAGTGAAGCTAACTATGGAGTCTATGAAATGGGAGTTAAACGTAGCTGCAGTTTCTCAGAGAGAGAGGTCTGGGCAAAGGTTTGGAGCATTAAGTGTTACTGGATGTGAGATTTTATTGACCGAGAACCAGAACTTTTTGGGATTGCGCTTTTGTTTAATTTGTGAATATAGGCAATATTGATTGCTGTTGTTTTTAACCTGTTTTTTTAGATTTCAGAGATGTTTATAGCTTTGTAGGTGACTGAAATGTTTCCATTCTCTACATGTTTTCTCTCTTTATTCAATACAGTTTTACTAGAATGAGAGGTCCAGGGGGTCTGATTTGCTCTGACTCTTCTCCTTCATAAGGGGGGTGGGCAAGGTTATTTAGACTGTCTAGGAATAATGTGTTAAAATTAAGAATGGCTATCTAGTGGTAAGATGTAGAGAGGACGAGGTAAGGATTTGAGAATATCACTGAAGACAGGCCCCTGGATTTACTAAACTTCCATGCAGGATTAGCTTAGTCCTGCACAGAAGTGAACATTTAGGAACAAGATGGCAGCAAGCTATGCATATTAATAAGGTGCACTGCCCGAGCTCCTAGACTTACACGGAGCATGTAAGAGTGCAGAGGGCATGTCTGAGAGCAGAGCTCTCAGAATAAACATGGCCCTGCAATGTAGAACAATAGAAAGGGGTATGCAATGAACAAGACAGCTCACAGGTGAATGCATATCCCCACCAATAGTCCCCCTTGTGTATAACAGCAACAGAATGTAGTAATAAAATAAAGAAACCCTATTTTTTTTAAAAATCCAATTGAAGCTAACCATAGGTGCGCAGCTGTGCCCATCGTTTAGCTATGGTTAAAGCAGCTTAAAAGGCTGAAGAGGATAGCAAGGAAGATATATGCAAATAAAGCAGTACAGCAATAGTGTAGCTGGCAGAACATTCACTTAATGAGCAGGCATTCCTGGTTCGAGTCCCACTGCAGCACGCTTTATTTTACATGGCAAAGCACGTTATGACCAATATTGTTGTTGCATAACCCACTAAATAACACATATTTATGAACTGGAGTACTGCAGTAAATGCACATGTGAGATATCAGTGTCATAATGAATAAGGCACTAGTAAGCAGGTCTAAGCACAAATATGCAGTAGTAAGCATATGTAAGCATTGTAAATGGTCTTAAGCCCATTTGCATGGCAGTAAGCAATGCCTACACTGGCTAAACAATTTTAAAGCTAACTCTCTCTAAGCAGATGTAACAGCAGGTTAGCAGTGCTTACCGTTGCACAAACCCAGTTACAACTGTTCAAAAGTGCCTTAATCACTCAGTATCCAACAGCCCTTGTTCTGCCCCTCAACAAAATAAACAGCCATGCAGGTCTCAGACCCAGGACCCTATACACCATAGTCCCAGTAGTTAACCACCAAGCCATCACAGAAATACAGAAGAAAGAGGTAGCAGTAAACATGTCCTCACCATAGTATAACCAAACAGAACCTGTGAAAGGCATCAGTATACAGTCATATGTACCATAACCCACAACATAACATAAATATGTGAACTGGAGTACAGCAATAAGCCCAGAAGTGAGGTGTACTTGTAATAGAGTGTTGAAGTCCCCAATAAAACACAAGGACCCCACAGAGTGTATGTACACATCAATCAGGGATAGCAGGGATACATATAAGGTGTAATGAATAATAACACAATGTCAAAAAGGCATTATAACGACAGTCTAATGTAAGCAATGCTAAGCATTGCACATGCCAGCTTAGGAGGTGAGAGCAATGTGTAGACCAGCTAACTCTTTGTGCCCAGTGGCATACCCCTTTAAACAATACCAACCTTAGGTAAGCAGGTTTGCCCATAGCTTAGCCTTTTCAAAACTGGCCAACACAGAAAAGTGCAGGAAATTGGCCCTACTTAAACCCAAGAGGTGGGAGTACATCTCATAACTGGTTGTAACTTCCCCTTGCAAGCACTATTGCAGGAAGGGGAGAAGGAGTGCGCTTCGGGAGCAGCGCTGGTGCATCCAGGAGTTCAAGGTCATGGCAGGACTCCTAATTAAAGACCATGCACAGAGACTGCTGCAGGGCCAGTACCAGGGCTCCCAGTATAAGGAGGAGGCCTGGGACTGTCTCGCCCACGACTTCACCAGTGCCACTGGCATACCCCGAACTGGTGAGCAGGTCAGGCACCACTATGCTGACCTGAAGCGGCAGAAGGAGGACCTCTTGGAGGAGTGGCTACAAGACGCTAGAGCATCAGGGTATGTTCCAGACATGTGTAAGTATCACCCCAGTATGTGTGTGATAAGTGTCAGCTCAGGTATATCATGGATAGGTATGGTTAATATTCCTATGTCCCCCACAGCTGCAATGGAGTGGGCCGAACCAGGAGGCCCTCATCTACCACCTGTTGTGGTTGCAACACAAGGCAGGTCAGTAATACCCATGCTTTTACTGTCATAGGAAATACAAATAAAAGTAGTAGTAAATTAATTGCTAGTGTAAAACCTGTATTGTTCAAAGCAAGTACTGCATACACTAGAGAATATGGCAGGAAGAGTCTCATATTGTGTGTATGGCAATAAAAGTGTAATATCCTGACAAAACAGGTCTAACTACTGGACTGCATGTGTATATTCTGGCATCATATGTCAATGTAGATTTGCAATCATGTAATAGTACTGTAGTATTAAGCACTGTTACCCACACCATGAATGTGTAGGAATGTCTGTATATGACAGGTGTAATCCCCAGAGGCCATTTAGTACAACTGAGAGACACATAGACAGTAAACAGGGAAAATGCAAGCAACAAAAACCAAATAGCACACACAACTGCGATGTAAACCCTTGTTTTTTTTAGCACACACAGCCACGGTTCGAATCCTGCCAGTGGTAGTATTCTACATACAGAATTGTACCCCACATGAAATTCCAAGATGGCTGCCGGCTAGACAAGTCCCTATTTACTGAGCTCCTCACAGTTATGTAATATCTGTTTTTTTCTACAACTTTGGAGTGAGATTTTTCCTCAGTTTTTTTTTACAAAAAGCTTCTCTAAAGTTCTTTCTACGCATCTGGAATATTTTTCTCTTTGGAATTATCAATTTGTGAAGTAATTTACTTCAGAACAGTGTTGTGGCTTCAACTATTGTGGATTCATCCAGCTTAAAGATTCTTCTCAGAACCTGCTACCCTGACTTCACTCCTCCTCTCTAGGCATGGCTTCTAAATCTGATTCCATGGAGACACAAGCTACAAAGGCCAAATTTTCTTCCATGCTCTCACCTGAGAAGGATACCAGTTCAAAAAGACTAAGAACAAATAAACAATCTTCTGAAACTTCTAAAGTAAGTAACAAAGATTTAATTGACTCAAATTTTCATTTAGATGAACTAAAATTAGCATTACAACCTATTCAAAATACTATTCAAAGTTTCTCTGAACAATTTACTGAATTTAGTAAAACTTTGAAGCAAATAAGTGAAAGAATGGATTTGATTGAAAGTAAAAATACAGCTTTAGAGATTAGAACTGATTCATTGGAGAATGACTTAAAATCTAAGGATAAAAGTATTACAGAAATCCAAGTTAAACTACTGGACTTAGAAGCTAGGAGTCGTAGAAATAACATCATTATTTGTGGCTTGCCTGAAACTTATGATAATAAAAACTTATTATCAGTAACAAAACAGATTTTTGAGGCTTTGTTAAACTGTGAGGCAACTTCAAAATCTATAATTATAGAAAGAGCATACAGAGCATTACATACTAATCAGGATTCTTCTTCTCCTCGGATCATTTATACTAAGTTACTTAACTTTCAAGACACCTATCACATACTTGAAGCAGCAAAAAGCAAAAAACAGTTTGTTTGGAGAAATCATAAACTATCATTTTCACAGGACCTTCCTCCTCAAATAAAAATGAAAAGACAAAAACTTTCACCATACTGTGCAGATTTGATTAAAAGAGGGATAAGATTTCGTATGAGTTATCCAAATACTTTATCTTTTTCTTATAATGACAAAAGATTTATGTGCACAGATCCTAAAGAAGCAAAAGAAATATTCCTTAAAACTTTCAAGAAGTTACCAGACTCTGTGTCCTAATGTTACATTATTTATTTAATCTCTAAATGGAATGTTTTTATTTTATTATATGTCTTTTTATTCAGAACTGGGCATTCTCAATGTCTGGTAATGTGTTATTGGTCTTTTATAATAATTTGTTTGGGTATCTTTCATTTGTTGACAAGGATGCTTTTATTTCAATGGTAAAGTTTGAGCTGTTACAGTATTGTTGTTTTATACACAATTTTGTGAATAATTAACCTGACTTACAATGTGTTGTCATGGTTTTGTTATAGATTTTAATAGTTGTTAGGCAATTTGGAGGGAAACTCTTCGTGTCTCGAGATACGCTTAAACTGTCAGATTGTGCATTGCCTTAACAGTTGCATATCCTATCTATCACGCACTCTCAGCTGATACACAAGCATAAAGAAACCAACGTGTTCAGTCTCTTCCCTTCTACATTCAGTTCACTGTATAGTATGTTGCATGTATATACTGTGCCCTTTAAAAAAATACAAAAACCTTGTCATTATAAATGTTTTTTTATTTCTTTTCCTTTCAAAGATATTTTGTGATAGTAAGCACTGGATCCCCTTTGTTAAATTTTAAGGTATTGAAGGCACAGCTGACAAATTTTCTTCAGCTTCCTTAAAATGTTTGTACTTCATCAATCTGAAGGCTGTCATGTTTTCTCAGGCAAAGGATTCAAATTACTTGTCAGAAAGTATAATCAAAAGCACAGAGTAAACTCACCTAGCACATTCAGCTGGCATTTGGAATGATGAACAGCAGAAGCGAAAAGTAACCAACGCGTTTGGGCGCTCTTCCTTTGTAAATCAAATTACAGCTCAAATGTATGCTATATTTGTTTACTATGCTATGTCACAAAAATATGCAGGTTTGCCATTTATAATCTGTTTTTCACTAGTTTCATAGCTAATCTGTGCTAATAAGCAGCTGGATGTATATTGCTAAATTTATAAGGCATTTACTGCATCGATGATTTAAGTAACCTACATTTCAGATATTCTTATAGAAATGTATTTTATTTATGTGTGATTATTATATATATATATATATGTAAGTAACTAATTGATTTGGCTAAAAGTTATATTAATGTCACACACTAAGAAATTGCTATTTATTTTGTTTCACATGTTTTGTTTACAGACATTACTTGATTTTTCACTACTAGAGGTTTTTCTAATAGGCAATGATGTTTTTTTCTTCTCAGGGATTATTTAATATGCAGCTCACTCAACTAATTGTTTTATTAATGTAATATTATCTAAAATATTGATTATAGGATTCTGTGTCCGTTTTATCTAGATAGCTGTCTAGTAAGTTTTCTCTGTTCAGAGAAATGGAGGGCTGCATTAGTTATGTGGATCCAGTAAGCTTAATATTTGAAATATGTATTAGTTTTATTCACTTCAGTTTTGTATACTTTATTTTTAACATTATATGTAAGTTTTCAAAATAATACTAGAATATATTATGTGCATTTCGGGTGTGTTCTGTCTTTATCATATTAGTGCAGTTCTCTTCCTTTCTGTGAAATGTTTACTTCTCATTTATACTTGATGCTTTGCGTTGACATGTATTATTGTTCTTGAAAGAAATGGTCTTCATTCTTCTCATGCTGATCTATAGATATTTTTGTTTTATTTTATAACTTGGTTGATTCATGTTATATTATGATAGGATGTTACTTGGTGGTTTTGCGGTCTTGCTTTTTACATATACTTTAGTTTGTACTCTCCTGATACTCAATCTCTGATATAATGTACAATGCTCTTGATTTCTTCATGAATATATTTATTGTTATTAACATATTGAATAGCAGTGTCCTGCCACGTTTTTTGACATACTCCAGGTTGCATATATTATATATTTATTGCCATAATTAGTTAAATCTGACTTATGCTGGTGGATTATAACTGATATTAGCTCTTTTATTCTATATTGACTGTATAATAGACTTATGGCTTCTTCCTATTGAAAAAATGTTGTCTTTTTGGGGTTATATTTGTTGATTTTCCTGTTGAGGAAGATTAGTCCAATCTTCTTTCTCTTTTTATCTGCTTTTTGAGTTATAAATATTAGCTTATATATAGAAATGCTGTCTATTAATAGAAATATATACGAATCACATGAGGAAAATAATTTTTACCTTATTTATATTATGCAAATATAGGAGCTTGGAGTTAATTATTGAATGGGGATTGTTTATGTTGGTCATCTTGTGTTTAGACAGATGTGTAAATATGTTTAGTGTTATTGACTTGGTTTCAGTCCTTTTAAGGACTATATGTAAAGTTTATATTGTTAAATTAAATTGTAAATTCTATTTTGTTTATTCTTGATCTTACCTCAATAGGAATGGTGGGCAGGCACTAGGAGGTAGACGGGTTATGGGTAAATTTCAAAATATTTCTTCTGAGTTTATTTTTAATGAGGTACTTTTATTTAATAATAGACCAGTTTAGCTATGTTCTTTGCTTTTGGTATTTTTTAATTATAATCAGGAAATTACACCATATTTTCATCACATCAATATTAACCAGTTACCTTTCTTATGACAAATTACTTAATAATTGATTCCTGGAATGTTAGAGGAATCCAAAGTAAACAAAAATCTTTATTATTTCATTTGATATTTAAATCACAAGCCAGTATATGTTTTATTCAAGAGACACATATCCCTCGGGATGTCCGGGACAAGGAGAGTAATAAAAAATGGATTAGGAGGATAGTAGCTTCTGGGGATTCTTCTAGCTCTCGGGGAGTAGCAATAATTATTAAACAAAAATTCATGGGGAACATCATTGATGAGAAATATGACAATGAGGGTAGATGGTGCCTGTTTACTGCTACTATTCACAATCTGGATAAACCAATTTTAGTTCTAAATTTATATGGTCCTTGTAGTCAACAACAGTTTTTTATCTTAAAAATTTATAATATACTCACCTGTTATAAAGATCACTACATTATAGTCGGGGGAGATTTAAACCCAGAAATTGCTCCGCTTCTTATAACCATCAAGCAACTCTGGCCCTTAATGAATTAATCTTGGAACATAATTTAATTGATCCATTGCACTCTATAAAAATATCAAACAAGAAAGATATTTATACATATTACTCAAAATGTTACCATTCATTGTCTAGATTGGATTTTTTTCTGATTTCTAATACTATCTCAAAATTTATTTCTGATTTTATTATTGAAACTAGATATTTTTCAGACCATTCAAGAATCTTATTAAATCTCAACATTACCCACAAAATTAAAAATGATATTAACTCAAACAAGTGGACACTGAACAATAATTTACTCTTAAATAAAGATATTTGTATACAGTGCTCAGAAACTATTCAGGAAATGGAAAATGATCTAGACTTATCAGGTATTCCTTACGATATACAATGGGCTTCATGCAAGGCGAGATTAAGAGGAATGTTTATCAGTAAAGCTGCGTACCTTAAAAAACATTACAACAAGAAGGAAGAGTTCTTAAAATCTAGAATTCATTCTCTTGAAAATCAGTTTAGACTGAATCAAGACTCTAGTTTTGAAAAGCAGATACTAGATTGGCAAAAAGAATTAATTTTGTTACATCAAAACAACCTTTCTTTAGTAGATCAAAGATTGTTAGCAACATATTCAGAATGGGCTCAAGTTCCTTCTAAAGTTTTGGCTAGAATAATTAAAAATAATTTTGATAAGCCAAAAATTTCATCTTTATTGCACAAGAATAAATTATACAACACAGATGAAGAGATTATTCATCTCTTTACACTACTTTATACAGATTTATACTCAAAACCATCTAATACGTTGGATGATAATCATATAAAAAGCTTTCTAAGTTCTTTAAATTTCCCCAAGTTAAATGATAATCAACAAAAATTGCTTTCTGCTCCTCTAACTTATCAAGAGATTTCAGATTCAATTGATAGTCTTAAATCTGGTAAATCTCCTGGTCCAGATGGATTCACACCTGAATTTTTCAAATCTTTTAAGTCGGTAATTGTTCCCTTTCTTTTTAAAGTTTATAATTATATAAAAATCAAGGATATTTCAGATATTCATTGGAATACATCTAAAACTATATTAATTTTGAAAAATAATAAAGAAAAAACTGACCCATTTAATTATAGGCCTATTTCTTTAATTAATTTAGACATAAATATTTTAGCATCTATTTTGGCCAACAGATTGAAACAGGTTTTACCTTCAATTATTTCTCAAGACCAATCAGGATTTATGTCCCACAGACATGCTTGGGATAATACACTGACTTTAGAATCTATTATCCATCTTATAAAAAATTATCCTAACCCAATATATGCACTGATTCTTGATGCATCAAATGCTTTTGATAGAGTCTGTTGGAATTTTCTTTTTCAAACTATGTCATGCTTTAATTTTCCTTTATCCTTTGTAAACTTTTTAAAAACTTTCTACAAAGATATGTTTACCAGACTTTATATTAATGGTTACACTTCTTCCCCTATAAAGATTACCAGAGGCACAAGGCAAGGCTGTCCACTGTCCCCTTTTCTTTTTAATGTATATTTAGAACCGTTACTGTTGTTTATTACTCAAAACACTTTTCATAAAGTCCCTAGGATTCTTAATACAAAAATGTATTTTTCTGCCTTTGCTGATGACCTTGTATTATACTTTCAAACCCCAATATCTGACTTTAGTAAAATAACAAATTCTATTGAATGTTTCTCTTCTGCCTCAAACTATCTTATAAATCCTTCAAAAACTCATATTTTTCCTTTAAATCATATGGCTCATAAATCGTACTTGTTTTCTGATCAACAAATCCAGATTATTTTTGGTATGAAGTATTTAGGAATTAACATGGAACACAATAACCATTCTTCTTTTCAAAACAACGTAAGTAAAGTTTGGAATTCAATAGTATCTGATATTACTAGATGGGAGCACTTAAATTTATCACTTTTATCAAAGGCTGCTATAATTAAAATGAACATTCTACCAAAATTTTTGTACCAATTCAATTCTTCTGATCAGATAATTCCTAGGTCTTTTTTCAAGAAAGTAAATATAGAGTTAGCTAAATTTTTATGGTTTCCCAAATCCATTAGAATCTCATATTCTAGACTATCAAATTCTAAGGACAAAGGTGGTTTGGGATTGCCAAACTTCTATCTTTACTATCTAATTGTTTCATCAAACAAGCTCTTAACTATTTCTAATTTTAAAAATAGTAAAGATATTAATTATCCCTTATGGGTTAAGATTTGGTATAATTACATTATATCTAAAAATATAAACCCAGAGGCTATTCCTTTTATTTCTTTAGATATGAAAATTACCAGTAAAATTTCTATCTTTCTTAAACAAAAGATTAAAGCTTTTCAAGCTTTACTAAAATTATGTAATCTAGATAAGTTTTCTCACCTTTTTCAACCACTTCATCTAAATCCTAATATAATGATAGATAACACTCCTTTTAATCTAACAAATTATCCTCTAATAAAAAATTTGAAAGTCTGGGATATCCTGAAATATAATGACTTATCCCTAATAGATTAAATTCTGAATGTTAATTGGAATTATTCTACAATACTACGCCAATTAAGAGAAGTAATTAAGGGTAAATATGAACCCATAGAACCTATAGAACATGAATTAAATAATCTAAATACGATAATTAAAACATTATCTTCATCAGGTAAAATGATATCAAAATCCTATAAACTAATAAAGAATCTAGTGCTAGATCAGAACTGTCTCTTCTCAAATTGCTGGTTAAATTATAATTCTCGAATAACTGAGAATCAAAAACTTTTGGCAATCAGATATACTAGGGAATTTACTCCATTTAAGAAATTACTGTACACACAATTAATGATTAACAATGATGCTTACTATACACCATATAAATTAAATAAATTTAATCCTAATAAATCCCCATCATGCACATGTTGTTCCTATCCCCAAGCTGACCTTTTACACATTCTATGGTATTGTCATTTTTCTCATAGATTATGGACCTCTTTGAAAGCAAGACTACAGAGAATGGGCTATCATAAATCTACGCTGTCCTGGGAAATTGCTATACTTCATATTCCGATAATCTATCTCTCAAAATTGGACACTCAAGTTATTATTTTTATTTGCTCTTTAATTAAACTTTACATAACTCAAAACTGGCTTGATAAACTGAACTGGGATACTTTCCAAAAAATGGCTTACTTATATATTGATGCTCAAAAAAACATGGTTAAGAGTCCTAAAAAAATGGCTTAAAAAAACTTAGTATTAGAGAAGGTTTTAAATATTATTAATAATTAATACCTTTAAATCTTTTTCTGGTCTTGGTGTTTGGCATAATTTTTATACCCATAATTGAAATATATTAATTCACAGAATTTGTATTTCAAGTTATCATTTATTTTCTGGTTACCTATTGTATATATTGTACATATTGTGTGATGTTATTATTATTTAGATCTCTTTTCCTAATGCTTATATGAGTTGCAATTTGCTTAAACAAAGTTGTTTATATTTATTCAACTCCTAAATTGTATTGTTTATAAATCAATAAAAAGTTTTTTGAGAAAAAAAAAAAGAATTGTACCCCACAATTGTACAGATATGTCCAGAATATCTATTAAAGTGGCCAATATCTATTGCCTATTAACCTGTCCCCCTGTGAAATCAGTGGGATGATACCAGACATATAGGCAGCAAACAGGAAAAACATCTGATTGACACACATCTATGACTACAAACCTGGCACACTAGCAACTCCCCAATACCTTATGTGACTAAGATGCCATGTATGTCCCATTTACACCCCAAATTGTTAAACTGTGGTCAGAGTGTGTACAGTAACAGAGTGAGATGTATGTGCATAATAGTAATGTGGAACCTGGTACTGCATATGGGAACATCCAGGTAGTGCTAATAAACATTCCTCCCACAGGTCTGTCAGATACCAACACTGTGTCCAGAAATACAAGAATGATGTGCAGTTGCTCTGATTAATGATGTATTACACATCACTGTCACCCACACTGTCCTACAACATATAACTGTCTAGGAATTCTGTATAAGAGTGTTGTTATACAAGGTCAGAATGCATAATCACAGGGGATTAATAAGACAGAAAGCAGATTGGAGATATACAGCAATATCAATATAGCAGACACAACTGTGATGGACAGTGTTTATGTTGTAGCAGACACAGCCATGATCTGAATCCTGGGAGTGGAAGTAGACTGCATACAGATTCATACCCCACAACTGTACGCATGAGGCCAGACTTTCCAGTATATGTGCCCATATCTGGTGCCTGTTCCCCTGTCCCTCTGGTAAGTCTGTGGGATGACCCCAGATGTATAGCTAGCAAACAGGGAATACAAGTGATTGTCAACCATCATGAGAAAACACCCATCACTGTAGCAACCCCCGAAACTGTTAGGAGAGTAATATGTCAAGTATGGCCTATCTACACTCCCATGTTGTCAAGCTGTGACCAGAGTGTGTACAATAACAGAGTGAGGTGTATGTGCATAATAGTAATGTGCAATCTGGAACTTTGTGTGGCAACAGTCAGGTAGTGCTAACAAACATTGCTCCCACAGGTCCACATGATACGAACACTGTGCTGAGAAATACAGACCAATATAACCTGTACTGGTACTGTCTACCCTGGTATTGTAGGGGATTGTGAGTGTTGCAGTTTCTTTGAATAATAAAGTATCACTGATCACTGTCGCCCACACTGTGCTACATAATATAACTGAGTAGAAAAGCATGTATATGTGTGTGTCTGGTCAATAAAGGTGGAAGAGGGCAATATTCTAGATATGTCCAGGCACACCAGCATGTGGTCAACCCATGGCCAGAGTCTGTGCAGAAAGAGTTGGATAGCATAATGCAAAACATCAACCCAGAATCCAGGCATATATGTACAAACAGTTAGTCAGTGTTAACAAACATTCCCTCCACAGGTATACCACGTAAGAGGTGTATACTGCAGGTAAAACCAGTTCATGTGTAATGATGACAACAGCCATATCACTGACCAAAATAAGGCTATAGGGTAGTGTAGTAAGATCTGTAAGGTACAGATAACAGCACTGACTAGGAAAGTAATGTGGACTACAGGAATATACTACTTGCTAATTGACATCTTTCTACTCCCCACCTTATCTCCAACAATAATCAACATACCCACCCCAACTGGTATGTACTGACTGATAATGTCCAATTGTTTGATAAATATTTTAATGGCTCCCATGCATGTGCCATATTGAATTATTCCAACATTGTTGGCATGGTGCCATCAACATACCTGCATGCTGTTCTTATTACCACTGTGGTCCCATATATGCCTCCGTTTTGTTTGCTATGCAACTGTTCCGTATCTGATATCTGGGTAAATGGGAATATCTATGCATGCTTTTATACCTAACCCTGGAATGTGTTGACTATTGCTAACCCATATATGATGATGAAATCTAAACACTATAGCATGCTTTTGAATGCTGGTCCCAGTGGACCCACCTGTCTCAACTCAGCTGGCCGAGGCACCAGGCACCAGCATGTCTGGGGCCCGACCCCAGACCTCCCTGTCCATTGGTCCTGCACCAACTTTAGGTGGAACCACCGCAGAGGATGGGGCTCACCCCCTGGGATTGGGTGCGAACAGGCACCTGTCACCCGTCGCCACGTCGGGGTCATGGTGTGTAGAGCGATCAACCAGCAGTTCGGTGATCTTCTATGCCAGCTCAAGGCCCGCATGTCATGATTAGAGAGTCTTCCTGGCTCTGTGGCTCAGCCCCCAGCACAGCCACCTTGAGGGCTGTGAAGGCGCAGTGGTGACTGCCCATGGGTGGGGACCTCAGTTCCACTGTTACCACAAGGGGGCTTGTGGGCTTCCGATATCCCAACACCCCTCCCCATCAAGGTGTTTACCCCCCACGTGTCATATACCACCCCTGTATGCATCTTGCATGTCTTGTCTGTTACCCTACCCAACCTACCTCCCCAAATATACCTGTTACCCCTCCCCAACATCCCACTCTCACCTGAAAAAAAAAAGGCAATCTGTTCCCACAAACGAATCTTACCCCATACATAGCTGTCCATTTCACACCCATGTCCACTGGACACATGTAATCTGGTCTAATTGGCATCACAACTTGTTATTGTTGTTCTTACCCCTCTCCCAGGGGATTGAGTGTCCAAATCTACCTCCAAATTCAGTGTATATGCACAGCTGCTGCTGTAGAAGAAATGGGCAGCTATGGATCTTGCCTACACCCTTCCTGCACATCCCTAGCTATTTTCCCTACTGTCTTACCCTCTTTGTGCCCCCTTTTCACCACTTTCCTATCAACCCTTTTTTCTTTTCTTTTAAAGAAATTAGCGTGGGGTAAGCAGGAGTAAGCACTTTTAAGCAGCAGTAAGCAGGTCTAAGCCTGTATATGTGGGGGTAAGCACTGCCTACACAGATTATGCAATTTAGAAGCTAACTGAGTATAACAAACTGTAACTGGAAGTTAGCAGTGCTTACCTCCATGCAAACACATGCAAACCCACTTACAACTGCTTTAAAGTGCCTTAATCCCTCTGTATCCAACACCCCGTGTTCTGCACAGCAACAAAATAAATAGCCTCTGCAAGGCTCAAACCCAGTATCCAACACACCACAGACAATGTGATTTACCACTAAGCCATGCCAGGCATACATAAAGCTGATATTGTCAGAAGCATATCACCCAGCCCAGTCATACAACAGTACAGAGAATGTATACCATCTAGATGTAAGTGTGTGTGTAAATATATTAATATCTAAACAGATACAACATATCTATATATGTAGATATATATATATATATATATATATATATATATATATATATTTAGAAATATATACATATATATAAATATATATGAACATATATGCATGCAAATGCTTACATCGACACATATATGTCTACACCTATATGTCTACATATACACAGAAAGCTACATATATGTAAGCAGATATATATCTATGTAGATATATACTGACATAGTTATATATATGTAAGCAGATATATATCTATATATATATATATATATATATATATATATATATATATATATATATATATATATATATATATATATATCCATATAGGTATATATGGACATACATGTGTAGATATCAATGGGAGATTAACTAAATCATAAATATCCACATGCACCATTAATGGGGTTGAGAGGCCCCAAACAGTATATGTCTTGTACGAATAGGTATACCCACCCCCCTCAGCCAAACACGTCCGCCCTGCAATACACTACCAAGTGTTGCAGATCCCATAACCAGGTCCTGACATGACATGGGAACAAGATGTTAACAGTACTACATCCCACCTGTATGATGTCAGGCTGGTATTGGTAACATATCATGCAGTACAGTCTGGCTCCCATAGGAAATGTAAAATGTGGAAGCTATCAACATCCCCAGGATACATATACACAGATGCATATGCAGATACATATATATATATATATATATATATATATATATATATATATATATATATATATATATATATATATATATGTATATATATATATATACATATATAGATATATATGTGACTACACATACACACGCAGAGATATGTACAGTAAGATACTCAAGTAGTAGGCGCACACAATATGGAACAGCCACTATGCCTACAGTTAACACCCTAACAACTGGACACTGGATGAGCCACCCATACAAATGACATATGTTGCCTGCAACATATGCCCACAGAGAGGTCATAGGATAAAACACCACACACAGGTTTGCAGAAATGGAATACCTTTATTTGTGTACTATTACAGATGTATATGCCTTGTCATATAACTTTTCAGATACTGACATCCCTATAAACAGAGCAATGCAACTGTGAAACAATTATACTAATACAGAAGTCTGGAAAGGTCCACAACTGTAGCTGTCCAGACCAAGCCCTTCAAATCGTACAATAGTAATGACAGACTGGGCCACAGGATACCACACAATCAGCAGTAACTGATGCAGGTGTATAGTCCAGCAGCCCCTATCTATACTCTGTATACAATCACTAGGTGGTACAGACTTCAGTTGGCCAAACGGGATGTAACTGATACATAACAAGGCATAACTGACACCATTACAGGCACACTGGCAAACAGAACAGTCTGTATGGCAGGAGGCAGTAGGCCTGCAGTAACTCAATTTATGTAAGTAATGTCAAGATAGGTGAAATTTATGGTACTGTACATCCAGATACCTTATAGCGGCTCACCCCTGATACCCCACATTTTATAACAACCTAGGTTATGTATGGTGCACCCCCCTAGACTCAATAAAACAGGGCCATATACCACTGTTACATACACTGACCTCTGGAGTGCATATGGGCACACATGTATTGTGTAGGTGAAGCCCACACATATATGGCCCCAGCTCCACCATATGTGTGGGGGATACAACAGCAGTGGACTTCTGGCAGGAATGGCAGTGTGGTATACGTATATGTGCATATGTATCACTATCTGTATATTTGTAGACATATAATGCTCTGTATATGTACATATCTGGGTGTGTATATGCATATCTATGTACACATACAAACCCATCTATATATGCCGATATGCACGTGTAATTATCTATATAGATATCTGGATAATCATATGTACATATATAGGTTCATAGGTTCATACTAGGTTATCTGCCCTAGGGCATTTACAAGCCTAGCCAGAATGTGTTTGGCTTTTGCCACCCATTTTAAATGAATTTTGCTATGCCCTTTTTCGAGGTTAGTATACTGTGCCTCTGTCTAACAGTGACACAGAAGTGATACCCGGAGTAAATCTACGATCTTCCATCCACTCATCAAGATTCCTCTTGGAGAGAGTCAATGAGGGACTCTGCCTAACCTGGACTGGGATTTTATTCCAGAGTGAAGGGAGCCTCTGGGTTATGAATCTGTCCCTCCTGCATGTCCTATTTATTTCAGTGCTGAGGTTCAAGTTTCTCTAGCGCATAGCTCGATGGGATTTGGATTTTCTGAGGTGGAGCATGTCCATTAATTCCGGGTTGGACATGGCTTTATACGTCAGGCACAGATCGCCTCTGAGCAGGCGGTATGCCACTGAGTAGCGCTAGAGTTTCTTTAACAGGGCAGCATATGGCATCTGTTTGAGCCCTTTGATCCTCTTGGTGAGGTACTTTTGGGGTCCTTCCAGTTGCTGCAGGTGTCTGGTAAGGTACATCCCAAAAGGGGCATTGTACTCAATTATGGGCCTGATGAGGGATGAGTAAAGAGACGCGATGACCTCCCCTGATCTAGATGTAAATCCCTTCATGATTAGGTGGGCTATATAAAATGTTTTTCTAACCACTTTGTCCACGTGGTTGTCGAATGAGAGATTGCTATCAACTTGGGTCCCCAGGTCCCTAATTACTTCTTCCGTACTTAATGGATTACCATCTATGTGGTAATTAGTTGGCACTTTGTTTTTGCCGAAGGGGATGACTATACACTTTTTGGCATTTAGCTTGAGGCCATGGCTCTGGCACCAGTTGTCTGTTTCTCTGAGGCCTTTTTGTAGGATGCTTGTGTCAGCTGGAGAGTCAATTATGGTGCCCAGTTTGGAGTCATCTGCGAACTTGGTCAGCCACAGTCCTTCCGTGTTGGCCTGTAACTTCGAGAAATATATACCGAACAAGAGAGGTCCCAGGACTGAGCCTTGTGGGATGCTACTTGTAACTAGTTTGGAGTCTGACATGGCTCCAGCAATTCTAACCATGTGGGTTCTGTCCTTGAGCCAGTTTGAAACCCATCTAGTGACATAGGGGTTTATATTTAAGCTGGTGAGCTTATCTATAATGCCCAAGTGGGGTATTGTATCGAAGGCTTTTGCGAGGTCCAGGTAGGCTGTGTGGACCACCTTTCCCTCGTCAATGGCCTTGGTGACTGTTTCAAAGAAATCGACCAGGTTTTAGAGGCAGGATCTGCCCTTAACAAAGCCGAACTGGGTAGGATCCAGTGTCTGTAGGTCCCCAATATCTTTATTTATGAGGTCCATGATGATCCTTTCCATAGCTTTGCAGACCAAGCTAGTTAGGCTTATGGGGAGATCGTTTCAAGGATCCATTGAGGCATCACCTTTGTGGAGAGGGACCACTGTTGCTGTACGCCACTCTTTGGGTACATATCCTGTAGTAAGGCTGAGATTGAACAGTAGTTTTATGTTTGGGTTTAATTCTTCTTGGAGTTCATGTAGGATGCAGCCCGGGACACCGTCTGGTCCCATTGATGCTGTGTTTTTTGCTTTGGAGAGGGCAGCTCTTACCTGAGCATCTGAGATGTCAGGGGGGCAGCACTCTGCTGGGATAGATATTTGCCCTTATGGTGGGGAAGGGGGGGGGGTTTGCGCTGAACCTGTCAGCTAGGATGTTGGCAATGTCTGTGGGTTTGCTGTATTTTTTTGTCATTTCGAACTAATTCTGAGCATATCTGGGAATTCCCACCCAGGTTCCTAACATAGCTAAAGAAAGCCTTGTGATTATCCTTAGTGTCCTGTGCAATTTTTCTCTTGAAGCTGGCCTTAAACGATTTTATGAGTGCCCGTAGTTTTTTGCTAATACTGATCAGAGATGCCTTCCCTTTTTGAGATTTTGCTCTATTATGTAGTAGCTTCCTCCTTCTATTGTATAGTATGTTTATGGCTGGGGTCCACCAGACAGGACGCCTGCCTTTGGAGGATTGGGTCTTGGTTTTGTTTGGGATTGCATGATCCATGCATTCCTGAAGGTATTCATAGAATGCGTTTATAAAGGATTCTGCAGTCTGGGCCATATTTTCCACAGGCCCGGGGCTTTGAAGGATTCCACCTTGGTTTTGAGGAGTGTGAAATTTGCTTTAGAGAAGTTTTTCACTGTGGTTTTCTGGGCAGGGGCTGGGGTCGGGATGTGAATATCCAGTGAGATTAGTTTATGGTCTGATCTTACCAGTGAGGGATACATTTCTGGTCTGGGGCATAGAGTCCCCATGTTGGTGATGATCAGGACCAGTATGTTTTCCCCTCTTGTGGGAGTGGTAACAAGTTGTTCCATAGAATTTGAGTTTATAAATTCTAGGAACCTTTGGGCTAGGGTGTTGGAGGTAGAGTAATGCTCCCAGTCTATGTTTGGGTAGTTGAAGTCGCCCAATATAATGGTGTTTGGAGAGACCTTCATATTTTCCAGTGTTCTAAGAAAGGCTGAGTGGGGTTCCTGGGTTTGGAAGTGTGGTCTGTAGCAGGCTATAAACTGGAAGGCAGTTTTACCCACTGTTAGTTGCACATGGATAGTCTCTGATGCTTCGTGCTGTGCCACCAACCTGGAGGTGTGGGTATCTTTGACGAATATTGATACTCCCCCTGCTTTTGTGGTTCGGTCCAAGTTTTGGGGCTGAAAAACATGGTATGAGGTATAACCTGGTAGTGGTTTCTGTTACTGCACAGATATCGATGTTCTCCATGCTAAGGAGAGTTTCAAGTGCGTGCATCTTGAGGTTTAGACTTCTGGCATTGAGTAGCATTACTCTTAGTTTCTTATCCCTTGTGATACCTATGGAGGTGGGTTTGTCTTTTGAGCCTTGCCTAAAAAGTCACTATGGGGGTGGCAAGAGCCTTTGCCAATATCCTAAAGCCCAGGGGTGACAGGTGCAAGCCGTCCCTAGCGAAGCATCGTGGCTTGTCGAGCATGTCATCCCAGGCTGACAGGCATTGGATCCCCTTTGAATGACACCAATACTTAAGCCAATTGTTGAAAGTGATCATCTTGTCTTCATATTGTGGCATCATTCTTGGTGAGGGTAAGATGCTACTCAAGGTCAGGGTCATACCGGCCTGGGCTACATGCTCAGAGAGCTCCTCTATGTCTCTTTTCATGTTCATAGGTTCATAGGTTCATAGGTTCATACTAGGCTATCTGCCTGAGGGCATTTACAAGCCTAGCCCATCATTTTGTGCACGCCACCCCTTTAGTATGGGGAACTATACCCATTATTTTGCTGTGCCTCTGTCGAGCAGTGACACTGAGGTAATCCCTGGGGTATATCTGCGATCTCCCATCCATTGGTCAAAATTTCTCTTGAACAAGGCCAGCGAGGTGCTCTGCCTCACATGTACCGGGATTTTGTTCCACAGCATAGGGAGCCTTTGGGTGATGAATCTATCCCTCCAGCACATCCTATTAATAGCCGTGTCAAGGTTTAAGTCTCCCGCCCTTGTGGCTCTGATGGATCTAGATTTTTTGAGGTGAAGCATATTCATCAAATCTGGGTTTGACATGGCCTTGTATGTTAGGCAAAGGTCACCTCTGAGCAGCGGTTACTGAATAGAGCTGGAGTTCTTTCAGTCGGGCAGCATAGGACAGATTTTGAGACCCTTTATCCTTTTGGTGAGGAACTTTTGTGGCCTCTCCAGCTGCTGCAAGTGTCGGGTCAGATACATTCGAATGGGGCATTGTACTCAATCATTGGTCTGATGAGTGATGAGTAAAGGAGACTATGACCTCCTTGATCTAGATGAGAATCCCTTCATGATAAGGTGGGCAATGTAGAAGGTCTTCCTAACTACTTTAGCTACATGGGTGTTGAATGACAGACTACTATCAACCTGGGTCCCCAGGTCCCTGATAACTTCTTCTGTGCTCAGTGGATTGCCACCTATTTGGTAGCTAGGGGTAACCTTGTTTTTCCGAAGGGTATGACTATGCATTTTGGCATTTAACTTTAGGCGTGGCTCTGGCACCAGTTATCCGTTTCTGTGAGACCCTTCTGAAGGATATCTGTGTCAGATGTGTTTTCTACTATGGCCCAGTTTGCAGTCATCTGCAAACTTTGTCAGCCATAACCCTCCTGTGTTTGCTTGTACTTCAGAAAAGTAGATGCCAAACAAGAGTGGGCCCAGGACTGAGCCCTGTGGGACACCACTTGTGACAGGCTTTGAGTCTGACATGGCGCCAGCAACTCTGACCCTGTGGGTTCTGTCACTCAGCCAGTTTGCAACCCATCTTGTGATGTATGGGTTGACATTTAAGCTGATGAGTTTTTCAATGATACCCGAGTGGGGTATTGTATCGAAGGCCTTAGCCAGATCGAGGTAGGCTGTATGGACTGCCTTTCCTCATCAATGGCTTTGGTGACTGTTTCAAAAAGTCAACCAAGTTTAAAAGGCATGATCTGCCTTTGACAAAGCCAAACTGGGTTGGATCCAAAGTCTGCAAATTCCCTATGTCTTTATTTATGAGGTCCATTATGATCCTCTCCATGGCTTTGCAGATAAGGCTTGTCAAGCTAATGGGCGGTAATTTCCAGGGTCGGTGGAGGCACCGCCTTTGTGAAGTGGTACCACAGTTGCAGTGCGCCACTCCTGGGTGCGTATCCAGAGGTAAGACTTTGATTAAACAGCTGTCCTAGCTGTGGGTTTAATTCCTCATTGAGTTCATGGAGCACACAGCCGGGACACCATCAGGTCCCATGGATGCTGTGTTTTTGCTTTGGAGAGAGCAGTTCTCACTTGGGCTGGAGATGTTTGGGGGCTGCAATCGTTTGGTATAGATATCTCTCCTTTGGGGGAGAGAAGTTTGCACTGAACCTGTCAGCCAGTATGTTGGCAATGTCTGTAGGATCAGTAATCTTCACATCATTTTGAACTAGCTCTGAGCATATCTGGGAGTTTCCTCCCAGGTTTCTAACATAGCTAAAGAAGGCCTTATGATTGTCTTTTGAGTCTTTAGCTATTTTTCTCTCGAAATTTGCTTTGGATGATTTTATGAGAGCTCTTAGTTTTTTACTTATAGTGATCAAGGGTGTCTTACCTTTTAAGGATTTTGCTCTATCTTGTAGTAGCTTCCTCCTTTTGTTGTAGAGTTTGTTTATGGCTGGGGTCCACCAGACTGGACGCTTGCCTTTGGTACGTCTCAGGTCATTCACACCAGCATGGACAATGACTGAGTCATATTTGTACTTGCCTTGGAGTGACCTGAGCGCTTGTGTTATGTGGTGGATCCTAGCACCCGACAGGCAGCTCACCGTGACCTTCTTCTTGTTTAGCCTGGTGAGCGGGACGTCAGTGTGCCTGATGATAAAGTCACCTATTACAAGTGTATCAGGTGTGTTGTTTAGCCTTAAGGGCTGTGACTGTTCGGCACACTGGCTTTGTGAGCTATATGTTGCACATGTTTTGTTTTGGGGTAGCGGTTGCTTGGGTGTCTGCTTTGGAGGTCTCTGTTGCTTAGGCAGATTTTTATTTAGAGCCTCCGAGTATGTTTTTGTGTGTTTATGTGTTTGGTTTGCTGTCGTGGTAGATCTATGTGAGACTGGAATTGTAGTGAGTGTGGTTTCCTTCTCCTCCTGACTGGTTAAGCCAGTACTGAGTTGAGAGAGTTTAGCCTCCAGTTTGGCTATATGGTTGCATCTCTCACATGTGTTGGAATTTGTTGGAAGGAGGAGAGGGTTGTCTGTGTACATGAGGCAGTTGTAACATTGCCTCAAGATTCCCAGATTCACCAGCTGGACCGGAGAGTAGATTGACAACTGACCTTTGACCATGCTAGAATAGTATTGGGAATTCCTTTATAATTGAAAAAAGGGCCAATGGGGAACAAGGTACTCAAGGGGAGTTTGTGAGGGTGTAGTGCTTTTAATTTTTTAGTGCTGACTTATATAATTGCTTTAGTGAGAAAGTGCCAGGCTTTAGAGTAGGAATAGGATGTTTATTATGAGAACTAGATCAGTTCTAAGGGAAAAAGTGAAGAGCAGACTTTGTGGAGCCAAGAATGGTTTAAACCCAATGAAGCAGTGTTGCCCAATGCTGCCCTATGCGCAAAATCGCGCAAAGCCACGCTAAAGCAGGTTTTATACAGGGGGGACTTGAAAGAGCTAAAAATTGGCCCAAAAACGGCCAATAGACTACCAGATTCTTGTGCTGGGAACATTCCTCCAGGGATAGATAGGCTGCTCTAAGCTCGCCACTGCCACTGGTGAACAAAGAAGCCTCCCTTTATCCAAAAAAGGAAATGGGCAACACAGGAACTTTCCAAAAGTCCAGAATACAGCAAAGCCTGTATTTGGACTACTCTAGGTCAAGAAAGACGGAAAACAAGGATTATTTTTTTGTTTTTGTTTTTTTTTTTCTTTTTTGCAACAAACAGCAGAAAAATGCAATAAATATGTAACACAGGTTAGCACACTTGAGTGTGCAGCCTCAACAGGTAAATGCAACAAACAGGGCAAACTTTAAAAGTGCAGGTGCAAAAACAACTTTAAACAGTTTAAAACAGTTCAAGAAGCAGAAATACTTGCAGTTTAGCTAGATCGGACAGCCTCCCAGGTAGTAGCAGCAAAAAAAAAACACTTTTATCAGGTTAGCAGTCGCTCTTTTAGCCTTTCTACTGCTAGCACCACTTTGCAGGACCACGAGGAGCTTGGCTGAGTAGTAACAAGTGCAAAAAACGTGCCAAGGCGGGTTGTATACAGGGGGACTTGAAAGAGCTAGAAATTGGCCCAAAACGGCCAATAGACTACCAGATTCTTGTGCTGGGAACACTCCTCCAGGGATAGATAGGCTGCTCTAAGCTCGCCACTGCCACTGGTGAATAAAGAAGCCTCCCTTTATCCAAGAAAGGAAATGGGCAACACAGGAACTTTCCAAAAGTCCAGAATACAGCAAAGCCTGTATTTGGACTACTCTAGATCAAGAAAGACGGGAAACAAGGATTATTTTTTTGTTTTTGTTTTTTTTTTTCTTTTTTGCAACAAACAGCAGGAAAATGCAATAAATATGTAACACAGGTTAGCACACTTGAGTGTGTAGCCTCAACAGGTAAATGCAACAAACAGGGCAAACTTTAAAAGTGCAGGTGCAAAAACAACTTTAAACAGTTTAAAACAGTTCAAGAAGCAGAAATACTTGCAGTTTAGCTAGATCGGAAAGCCGCCCAGGTAGTAGCAGCAAAAAAAAAAACACTTTTATCAGGTTAGCAGTCGCTCTTTTAGCCTCTCTACTGCTAGCACCACTCTGCAGGACCACGAGGAGCTTGGCTGAGTAGTAACAAGCGCAAAAAACGTGCCAAAGCGGGTTTTATACAGGGGGACTTGAAAGAGCTAGAAATAGCCCAAAACGGCCAATAGACTACCAGATTCTTGTGCTGGGAACACTCCTCCAGGGATAGATAGGCTGCTCTAAGCTCCCCACTGCCACTGGTGAACAAAGAAGCCTCCCTTTATCCAAGTAAGGAAATGGGCAACACAGGAACTTTCCAAAAGTCCAGAATACAGCAAAACCTGTATTTGGACTACTCTGGGTCAGGAAAGACGGGAAACAAGGATCATTTTTTTTTTTCTTTTTTGCAACAAACAGCAGGAAAATGCAATAAATATGTAACACAGGCTAGCGCACTTGAGTGTGTAGCCTCTACAGGTAAATGCAACAAACAGGACAAACTTTAAAAGTGCAGGTGCAAAAACAACTTTAAACAGTTTAAAACAGTTCAAGAATGCAGAAATACTTGCAGTTTAGCTAGATCGGACAGTTACCCAGGTAGTATCAGGAAAAAAACACTTTAATCAGGTTAGCAGTTGCTCTTTTAGCCTCTCTGCTGCTAGCAACACTCTGCAGGACCACTAGGAGCTTGGCTGAGTAGTGACAAGCGCAAAAACCGCGCCAAAGCGGGTTTTATACAGAGGGGCTTGAAAGAGCTAGAAATTGGCCCAACACGGCCAATAGACTGCCAGATTCTTGTGCTGGGAACACTCCTCCAGGGATAGATATGCTGCTCTAAGCTCCCCACTGCCACTGGTGAACAAAGAAGCCTCCCTTTATCCAAGAAAGGAAATGGGCAACACAGGAACTTTCCAAAAGTCCAGAATACAGCAAAGCCTGTACTTGGACTACTCTAGGTCAGAAAAGATGGGAAACAAGGATATTTTTTTTTCTTTTTTGAAACAAACAGTAGGAACATGCAATAAATATGTAACACAGGCTAGCGCACTTGAGTGGGTAGCCTCAACAGGTAATAGCAACAAACAGGACAAACTTTAAAAGTGCAGGTACAAAAACAACTTTAAACAGTTTAAAACAGTTCAAGAAGCAGAAATACTTGCAGTTTAGCTAGATCGGACAGTTGCCCAGGTAGTAGCAGGAAAAAAAACACTTTTATCAGGTTAGCAGTCACTCTTTTGGCCTCTCTGCTGCTAGCACCAATCTGCAGGACCACGAGGAGCTTGTCTAAGTAGTAACAAGTGCAAAAACCGTGCCAAAGTGGGTTTTATACAGGGGGACTTGAAAGAGCTAGAAACTGGCCCAAAATGGCCAATAGACTACCAGATTCTTGTGCTGGCAACACACCTCCAGGGATAGATAGGCTGCTCTAAGCTCCTCACTGCCACTGGTGAACAAAGAAGCCCCCCTTTATCCAAGAAAGGAAATGGGCAACACAGGAACTTTCCAAAAGTCCAGAATACAGCAACACCTGTATTTGGACTACTCTAGGTCAGGAAAGGTGGGAAACAAGGATATTTTTTTTTGTTTTTCTTTCTTTTTTTTGCAACAAACAGCAGGAAAATGCAATAAATATGTAACACAGGCTAGCACACTTGAGTGTGTAGCCTCAACAGTTAAATTCAACAAACAGGACAAACTTTAAATTTCAAACTCCAAAGCGCGCTAAAGCTTGTTTTAAAGCAGGGGGTTAGAAGAGATAGGAAATTGCCCATAATGGCCAATAAGCTACAGGTCACTGGGCTGGAACCACTCCTCAAGGGACAGATAGGCTGCTCAGAGCTCCCCACTCTCACTGGTGAACAAAGAAGCTTCCCCCTATCCAAATAAGGATATGGGCAACACAGGAACTATGACTATTCTAGTTCAATAAAGGCAGGAAACAAGGATTTTTTTTTTTACAGAATAGCAGAAATTAGGTACAGAAGCACAGTAAATGCTTTAATTCAGCTAGCACACTTGAGTGTGTAGCCTATATATTCACCATATGTCCTGAACATGGGGTGTAACCCTATTTCAGCCCCTATAGTCCCAACTCCATAGTGCAAGGGGATGTCGGTATGTATAGCAGATATATTAGTAGACTGTTGCTACTATAATAGGGATTTTCTTCACAGACATGGTGTGTGTGGGAGGTCACATCTGCTTTTCACATGAGCACCATTGGCTACTGACAGACACCCTAAGGACATCATAGTACAGTGCCGCTGCAAGCACATAATGCTCCTGTGGACTACAGCAGAGATATTGGCTAAAAGATGTAGACATTCTGACACACGTTGTACAGTCCAGAGGTATACACAGAACCCTGTAGTGCAGAACATGTGGACCAAGCCTGACAAGATGGATGATAACAACCATGTAGATGGGTATAACACATAACGACTGGTATACATTTGCCCCCATAGGTTATGCAGTCACACACCCCTGTCTGTCCTGACACATAATAACTGCTGGTACAGAAGTGCCATGGCCACATACTACCCACTAGATATTGACATACATCTGTACAGAATCCCACCCCTCCGTCTGACATACATGACTGTTAAGGGAGGCCCAGCAGCAGTACATCTGGCAAGTATCTTCACATGACATCTCACTGGATAAGTACACTAAGCTGCTAGGCATGTAACAAAGCACTGTGCAGGTTACAGGCAGACTGGCCCAACACTGGCCTACATCTCCTATGGGGGAATGCACATGTACCTGCATATATAGCAGGCTCTACAGGCATGTCACAGCACAGGGTAAGATACACCTGTCTGGAAGTGCATAACCACAACCAATGTGAACACAGCCACAGCCACATATGGTAAGCTAGCATAATGCTACAGTATATGGACTATCTGTTCAACACCATTCTCATATGTGCCACTCACACACTAACCCTACATATACTGGGCCACTACACAGTGTGGTCTGATGCCTGTCTGTGGTATGGGACATGTGTGTGCATGGCCCTACAAACATGTAAACCAATACGTTAACATACAGTGGAGCAGCATGCAACATCAGATAGGACGGGCGCTAGAATGATCACATCTACCACATTCTGTACACAGGCCAAGGTACCTATTGACAATACACACACTGTCAACATTCACCATAAGTACACAGATCTCTGTACTATACAAACAACCACAGAATATCCAGGTTATGTCATCAAATATGACCCCTACTGTACATAACATGTGTAGCAGTCTGATATCTCACTGGCTTGTTATCAGATATGTTGTGGTTGTTGTTGTGATATGATGACATTAATTATGGTGTACAGCACATATGTACCACTTAATGCATGATATATGTACAAAGGTTGACAGAGTTGTGGCTGGAAGCACATACACAGGGCCAATATTGACATGTTGCTGTGATAACATCTTACATTTACTGTTGTAACAGGGTTTGTTGCAATACATGTCCTATGAGGGATATGAAGTCAGTAACTGTCCCGGCTTTCAACATCTACAGACTGCAATCCTCACACTACCTCCTGCAGTTCACAGATACATGCTCTGTGGGTAATACATGAAACCATAGGCACCACACACTGCCCAGTCTGCAGATGACCCTACAGATGGGGAGTCCTCATAAACATAGAACTGACATGACAGGTATTAATACATGTAGGACTGCCATATCCGCACACACCCTGTTAAACCAACATTACTCTGAATGCAGTATAGCAGCACTTATAGTCTGTAGTCAGGTTAGGCACATCTTCATCTTGTTGTGTTGGCCTGTTTCCACAGTGTATGTTGTCAGAGGTAAATCCCCAATCCATCTGTGATGCTGTTTGCCAAACAACAGATTGAGTTCCTGCTCACAGTGAATGGAAAGGCCCGACACCAACATGATGTTCCTAGATATTGCAGTGTGTTTCCATGCAATTGGCTATGGGAATGTTACCACAGCTGTTCCACATGCAATTAAATAGGGGAGGGCTGCAATTTATGCAGAGGCCATCAGCTGATCATAAGCATCACTTAAAATGCACATGCTGCTGCCTAAGCAAAGCAGGTGTAGGTCTCCACATCCACCAGCGAGGGAGTGAGAGAGGCAGACAGACACAATGACAAGTCAGGGAGGGGTGGGAGAGTAAAACTTAAGCATGTTTGGGTCACACACCTACCAGCACAGGGTATCAAACCCCTGATGACTATGTAGTGTTATTGCAGTCCTATGCAGTTATTTGATACACCACATAGGTTACCTGTTGTGGAGTCCTCAGAACATATATGTGATGGTGAGTGACATCTGCAACAGGGATATGGTAGCTATATGGTAGGTGAAGTACACGTGCCTGTCCGCATGAATAGGTGTCAGCATCAACACAGCCACACTCTCACAGGGATGCACACACATTGACACACTTGGCAGGGCCAGGAATACAGCTCATCACTAGTGAGATTGCCACAACACATTACTGTGCAGGTATCACATGCACCACATGGGTCATACAGAGGTTGTATGGGCAAAAAGTATGGAGAGGTGTCTGACATCAGACAGCATGCTTCAGTATGCCACTGGGGGTTGTAGTGAGTGTGGATGTGATCATACACATCATACAACACACACACAAACACACAGGGTGCCAGTACTGACATGCATGGGTGCATTTCTGAATGGGTATGTGGTGGTTGACTGTGCCAGATGGCTATACAAGGCTAGGTGATGGGTATACCTTGGCATAAGGCCACATGACAATGGTCTGCATTGTGGCTCAGGGCTGTGGTTTCTGCATTTGCCCACACAGGTGGGTATTGTATCCACCATCCAGTCACCTGGGTGACTATTGCATGTGGCAAATGCTGTGCATCACTTGCCATGTATGTGCTCCTTAGTCCATGACATGGACGGTGTCTGAGATATGCACACCTCCCACATGTATGTACAGTGACATGTGGAACTGTACCTGGGGTGTCGGGGCCAAGTTGTGACACAGATTATCATCAGATGTGCCAGTCTTGGCCACCTGTGGCAGGAGATGGTAATGGATAGCAGGTTAACCCTGCACCTACATTGATAGCATGCTAACAGCATTCCCTGGTGTCAGTGGCATCTGTCCATACAGGGCATGTTGTCAGGCATGGTATGTCCTTTGTGGGTCACATGTGATGGCATGACAGGTATTGCAGGTGTCCAGTGGGGAACATGGGGAAGGTGCACTTTCTGTATATATGTGCCTATTCAACAGATGGACAGGGTGCCATGACCTCTGCAGGCCACTGCAATCATTCCATAGTTACTATCAGTGGCCAATATGCAGTGTACTACACACATATTGGCTATTGCCTCTGCATATGTGTGTGTGTGTGTGTGTGTGTGTGTGTGTGTGTGTGTGTGTGTGTGTGCGTGTGTATGAGACATGGGTTGAGAGTGTGCTCTGGGTAATACTGGGGTTGCTAACAGTGATTTCCTGGCCTTGATATCACATGTATGGGTATGGATTTGCACCCCAGCCTCTCGGCTAGTTCACATCTGTTATCCCTGTACAGTGGACATAGGGATATATACTAGGGCCACCATATAAGAAATTCATAAAACCCACTTCACATTGGGCCCAGGTGTCACCCACTCACACCCACCTCCACACAGGATACGAGTTATGAACACAAACCTGTCATGTCTGGGAGTAGAACGCCTACCTAATTAGTTTATTTCACTACAGCACTACACAGTTATAGTACATGCCACAGACATTTCTGGAGTACTTCTTCCCCAAAGGTGTATATCACATCGGATGACATCTGCAGGATTGCCAAAGTAGGACATTCAAATTGTAGTGAGTGTGGCTAGGCTAAAATGAATTGCTCCCTACACAGACAGTAACACACACACACAAACCATCTACAATCGACATGTGTGGGTATAAAACCCCTAACAGAGGTCTAGAGCATGGGGCAGTTATAAGACACACCACAGGGATTACTACAGAGCTCCTTCCCCAAAGGTGTATTTCACAATGAATGACATCAGCAGGATTGCCAAAGTAGGACATTTGACATGTACTGAGTGTGACTAGCCTAAATTGCATTGCTCCCTAGACAGACGTTGAAACACACATAAAACATCCACAATCAACATGTGTGGGTATATAACCCGTAACAGATGTCTATATCACACTACAGCAGTACACAGATGTGGCAAGTATTATGGGGATTACTGGGCTATATTCTTCCCAGAGGTGTATTTATAGGTGGATGACAGCAGCCTTGCCAAAGTAGAGCATACAAATTGCATGGAGTGTGACAACCCTAAAAAGCATTGCTCTCTACACAGACAGGGTCAGACAGACACACACACACACACACACACACACTTGACAAGTCTGGGATTAGAACACCTACCTAATTAATTTATTACACTACAGTAGTACACAGTTATGGCACACACTATGGAGATTACTGAGATGCAATCTTCCCAGAGATGTATTTCTAGGTGGATGATATCAGCAGCCTTACCAAAGTAGAGCATTTAAATTGTAGGGGGTGTGGCTATTCTAAAAAGCATTGCTTTATAAATAGACAGTTGCAAAGGCTGGGGTTAGATCTCCTACCTACCTATTTTATTATACTACAGCAGTACACAGTTATGGCACGTGCTACAGAGAAGACTGGGATACAATCTTCCCAGAGATGTATTTCTAGGTCGATGACATCAGCAGCCTTACCAAAGTAAAGCATTTCAATTGTAGGGAGTGTGACCACCCTAAAAAGGGTTGTTCTCTACGCAGACAGACACCCACACACAAACACACAGTTGCCAAGGCTGGGGTTAGAACTCCTACCTGACTAGTTTAACACACTACAGCAGTACATAGTTGTGGGCTTGCATTCTTCCAAAGGTGTATTTCACAGTGGATTACCTCAGCATGCTTGTCATAGTGTGGCTATGGGGAGGGCAGTATGTGTGCATGGGCTATAACCCATTCATGTAGGGCTTGACACACCACATGCGAGCACAACCTGGGTCATATTTAACAGGTATGTATATACAGCTGCTAGATGACTACTTCCTTGAACAGTCATGTTGCACAGCTGGCATGTGCACCCCATACTCTGTAATGCTGACAGATACCAGTGGCTAGTATCTGCAATGAGTGACATCTGACCCTCGTGTGGTTGTGGCCCTTTGGCAGTGTGCTGGATGGGACAGGCCTGGATGGCTCCTTCTCACAGTCACCCTCTTCCACACATCTATGTACGTCTAGCTTTGGCTTATTATAGTGGGTTGTCCTTACATATATGCCTGTAGTCCTATCCACTGTGTGTGCAAAGCATGAGTGGTGCATACTGAGGAGTGTCTGCACTAACATCTGCAGCTGCCAGATATGTCTGGTCCACTGGTGTTTGCAGACATGGCCTTCATGTGTTTAAGTGTGTGAGCATGCCCAGCATAACCTTTCAGTATGTTGTTGACTGACATTGCCTTCATTTCTCTGTGTGTGTGGGCATGCCCAGTATGGTCGTCTGTTTGAATGTGTGGATTGAGTCCAGGTAGTTTGTACTGCAGTGCTGACCTTTGTGTTGGACACCTACAGGTAGCATGCTGTCTCTGCAGGGTATCTGTTGATCATTTGGCATTGACTGTTACTACATTTCTGCATAGGATGGGGGGGCACACCTGACTATTTCTACATTTCTACACAGGATTGGGGGGGCACACCTGACTGTTACTATATTTCTATGTAGGATGGGGGGAGTACACCTGACTATTTCTACATTTCTACACAGGATGGGGGGGCACACGTGACTGTTACTAAATTTCTACGTAGGATGGGGGGCACACCTGACTATTTCTACATTTCTACACAGGATTGGGGGGGAACACCTGACTGGGACTACATTTCTACGTAATATGGGGAGGCACACCTGACATTTGCTAGGACTGTATTGGTATGTCGGGTACTCCATTTCAGTCTGTAGTCTTACCTATCGTGCTGACTAGAGGCATACCAGTGTACTACAAATCTTAGCTTTTAATTACCTGCATATTAGTTTCTGACTTCCTCCCCTTCAGAACTGACATCCCACTGTCTGACTTTCTGTAGTCTGTCTGTGTAGGCCAGGGCGGGGTTACCCATAGTCCTCATTCAGAGGCCATAGCACAGTCTTTGTTTGTGTTTGTCTACATCTGTCCTGCTGGCTGTGACTGTTGTTGGGTATGTGAACCCCCCTGACTGGCATGTGTGAGTCACTTACCTTGTGGGTGTCCCAGTACTGAGGGTGGTGCTGCAGGGCTGCCTATGTTGGATGCACATAGTACACTCCCTACACATGGTTGAGCACAGGTAGTGTCATGTTTGGCATCCCCTTTACTGTATGTGAGAGTCAGAGAGAGGTGTTGTTTCCTGGGTCCCTCCTGTGTCAGTGTATGTGCTATGAGTTGCCTCTTTGCCAAGGCCAGGGCATACTGAGCACACCTCCTTTTGACTACTGGGGCAGGCTCAGGTTGCTCCTCCTCTGAGTCACTCTGTGCCTGTGCAGGCCTTGGCAATGGTGGGGGGCTGTGTGGCCCTGCCCAGTGCTGTTCCTGCTGCAGCTGTTTCTGCAGAATCATATTGTGTAGCATGGCGCATACAAGGACAATTTGGGTACATGTAGCTGGTGAGTACCACAAGGCTCCACCGGATGTGTCCAGTCACCAGAACCATGATGTGAGCATCCCAAACACATGCTCTACTATAATTATGGTCTGTATGTGTGCCTCATTATGGAGTTCTTGTTCGGGTGTGTGTGCATTTCTGATGGGTGTCATCAGCCATGGCTCCAGTGCTTTTCCAGCATCTCCCACTAGGTGACCGTCAGGGATGTCCCAACTGGCAAATCTATGATACAGCTGCATCAGATGCCAGATGTGGAAATCGTGATAGCTTCCAGGGCAGCCAGCACACACATTGATTATTATGCCCTGGGCACTGCACACGACCTGGCAGTTGATGGAGGGGAAGCCCTTGTGGTTGATGTAGACCCTACTCCGCTCACTGGGTGGTGCTTTGCTGCATATGTGCATGCAGTTTATAGCACCCACTACCTCAGGGTATTCTGCTATTTGGTGGAACAGTTGCATATTGCTGACCAACGCCTCATGGGTGTTGGGGAAATATACGTGCTCACCGACATGTGCTGATATGGCATCCAGGAATTGGTGGAGTACCCTGGATGGTGATGCCTGTGAAATCCCCATTATATCCCCAGTTGGCTTTTGGAAGGTACCTGTAGCTAGTATTCGTAGGCCTACACATACCTTGGTATTCACTGGGATGGGTTCCCCTCTGTTAGTTCTGTGTGTCAGGTGTGGTCGGCACAGCTCAACAGTTTTCTGCAGGAGGTCCCTGTCCACCCTACAGCGCTCCACTATCTTACCCTGGGTCTGTACACTCTTCTCCATCTCCTCACTGTGGGTTGGTCCACAGCATTTGCATCCTCAACACCCTCAGCCTCTTCCACAAGTTGTTGTATGACAGCAATTGCAGCCCCTATCACTTTGCTGTTGTGAGTGCTAAAAGTTCCCCGCTTGTTTACACTGGTGGTGTAGAGCGTGGGAAAAACCAGAGAGGAAGGTGTTTGCATAGTTTATAGCAGTGTTCTGGGTTGGCCTGGTCTGCTGGCTGTGTAATTGGTTGATTCTGATACATTTCATCTGCCAGATAAGTTAGTTCTCCTTGATTACCTTCCTACTGCAGTTTTCCCTTCCCATTGCCTTCTTGTTTAAGCCTGGGTGCACACCGCGCAGAGTGCTCAAATGTGCAGACTGCTGCTATTTCCTGGTTTAGCTTCTTTTTTCTTCCTGTAAAACCCAGTGCTTAGCACACAGACCCACTTAGGCTTTGTAAAGAGTGCTAGGCAGGTTTAGACACACCCCTTAGCTTAGCTGTGCTAAGCTAGGAGCAAACCCAACCACAGGGCTCCGATCTGCTTACAGTATGCCTGACACACCCCCCATGATGTCACCTAACTCCTAGGCTTGTAGCAAGCTATTCCTACTCTTACACTGTTGGGACCTGACTCACATACTGGGGAAAACTGGGATTCACTATCCTTCCCCTCATTTGCACAGGATTGCCTGCTAATGCATAGTTACATGTCTCACACTGAGCCTCCCCCCTTAGCAACCAACACTCACTTGCCATGTTGTCTTCTGCCTGCCATTGACTTGCATGGAAGAATACTGATTTTAATTAGAATGCTTAATTTAGGTTCATTTTCTTATTTTTCACGCTGCTGCCCTACGTTTAAACAGCCGAGATCAGCAAAAAATAAAAAGGATAAAAGTTAATTTTTGTGTTTTTTTTACTGTTTGTAATGCCAATGGCCTTATACTTGGCCATTGCCAGCCATGCTTACTACATGATATGCAGCCTTTATTTGGAGCTGTCACAGCTCTGTTTTGGATTTTGCAGAAATGTACTAGGTTACTAACTGAGTACATTTCTGCAGAGAGCACTAGTCCTGCACAGACGGTTGCAAGCTTCCTGGATGGCAAAATCACCTCATTTGCATAGATTTCTCCTGAAAATGGGGTGATCTACATACAAGGGCTTAGTCCGTGCAGGATTAGTGCAGGAGTGCTCGTGCATGCCCCTGCAGGCTGTTCCTGGATCGCACGGCAGACATATTGCCTGCTTGAGCTCCTGCATGCCGTGCAAGCTATGGATAATCCGGGGGAGGGTTAAATCACCTGAGGTTGTAGGATTTCTCGGAGATGTATTGCTTGATATGGTGGGTAGCTAGTCTTTGGACATAAATGAGATGATACGTACTAAGGAAATCAGGGAGAATTCCAGGTGAGGAACAAATTTTTGGGTTTGAACTAAGGATCCAGTCAATAGTAGAGCCAGTATTGCTGTTTAAAATGCGTAAGGGATATTTGAAGTTGGGTAAAGCCATACAAGTTAATAAGGCTAGGAAATGGTCAGTCTGTTACAAGGTTCTGGTAATCAATACTGGCTTCACCAAGCACAGTGATTTTGCATGGTACATTATTACCTATCCAGTGGTGGATGTCTTTTAGAATAGGGATGCTGTTTCCTTGGGGGATATAGAGAGTAATTAGCATAGATGTTCTGATTGTTTAGTTTGAGTGGAGTGATCAGGAGTTCTACAGTGTGCAAATTTTGGTTGGATAAAAAGAAAGGGGGACAGAGAGAGTGAATAAGGGAACTGGGAACCAGGATAGGTGAGGGGATGAGTCTTTTGATTGAGGTTGAGCCATGTTTCAGTGACTGTAATAACTTCTTGTGCATGTTGAGTGATGCAGGGTGGAGCTCAGCTAATTTGTTTAACATACTGCAGATACTGAAGGGATGGGAGTAGAGAGGCAGGTGGTGTGTATAAAGGTTGAATGCCAATATGTGAGTACACATCACCACATATGATGATGCTTTTTAAGTGTGAGTGTACAAGTAGGAATTTTGATACATTAGTATTTAAGTAAAATTTTACCTTGCACAAGTAGAGGCAGGGGTTTAGTATTCTGTGCTGAAAGAGCACATAAGGCAATATGCTAAATAAGTTTGGAGCAATTCTTATGGAGAAAAGATGGGCAGAGCTATATGTTGTATGGCTAAGGGTCAGACAGTAGTGGATGGGTGGGACTGGCACATGGTAGAAAGTGACATAGCATCATGTAAGTAGTAGAGAAATGCACAGAGGAAAAGTATATATGAAGGCTAATAGGAGGAAATAAAAATGAGAGGTGGATGTTAGCAAGTTATGGATAAGATGAAGTGAACTAGTGAGAAGGAGGGGGAGATGTGGTATATCACTAAGGGGGTTTGAGAAGGGAGTATATAAGAAAAAAGTAAGAAGATAAGGAGCTGGTCTGGTAGGGTAATGGCTGATTGCTGTCTGTAAAGATGTAGGGAGTATTAGGCGGTTGTACTGTTTGTTGTTGATGGTGGATGAAGACCTTGAGTATAGTAGAGGTAGCAGTGATTGGATAGTTTCAATAGGAAGAGTCAGATATTTGGTACAGGAAGAGGAGGGATTAAGAGAAGTGTAAATGTAGATGAAGTGGGGTGGGTTGGAAATGGATATAAGTTGGGGGTGGGAGTTGTGTGAACCAGAGCAAATTAAGGGTAAATGGAGTAGGGCAATTTGGAGTTGGGAGAAGACCTGCTGGCCACAGAAGGAATCTGTCATGCAACAAGTTCAAGTAATGAAGTAAGTGGCTACAAAAATGGCAATGACGTTTCTAATTAAAATATTTTAATGGCTTGAGAAGAGTCAGAATCCATTTCAATGTCATAAAGGGAAGGTATAATGGAACTAAATCAAAGGAAGTAAGGAAGGACATTAAACAAAAAAAATGACTTCAGAATTATAGTGTCAATGTATAGAAGTCTTTAAAGGCTATGGGCAATGCATGAATTTTAGTGAGAATGCCTGGTTTCAACAATTTAAGGTTAGACACAGCAGGCTATCAGAGCTCTCCAAACAAAGAGCATTACAGGAAAGGCTAACATCTAGGGTAGCTTTTTATAGGGGCTTACATTTTAGCATACACTGTTACAATGTAGGAAACTGTGGTCACATAGAGCAATACTTTTGGGGTTAAAATGGCTGTACCTGTGCTTCTTGGAGATAGTGAATATTTTGCTTTACAGAGTTAGGCTGTTTTCCATTTGATAAGAAGGGACTATAGGGTCTGGAAAGCAGATGAGAAGAGAATTGAAGGCTAAGGTCAGCTTTAGGTAGGCTAGGGTGATAGATTATTAGACTTAAAGAAAGACACAGGATGGGCAGTATTATCACCCTTAGTATCAGTGGCAGTGCTAGCAGGCTGCGGTGGTGCAGCAGCTAGCATTGTCACCTCACAGCAAGAGGGTCCCCAGTTTGATTCTCAGTTGGAATGCCTTCTGTGTGGAGTCTGCATGTCCTCCCCATGGTCGAGTGACATTTAAAGATATACAGGTAGGTATATGGGTGTGCCTTTGTTGAAGGTTGGGTGTCAAGATGGCACCTTGGCACTATAAAAATCCACTGGCAATCATTAGCAGACCAGAGTTCTGCTGTGGTGACCCCTAACTGGGAAAAGCCAAAAGACATTAGTTTAGTGTCAGTGGCAGTGCTCACAACGAGCTAAGAATGCATAGTGCCACTTGTGGGCATCCATGACGCATGCAAGTCTGTAGTACATGCAAGTAGTTAAGTGTGACTTTTCTGACTGCTAAGTCAGATCAAAAGCAAGTTGTAACAGCAATATAGTCAAGCCATGCAAGCTGTTTCTGAAGATGCTATGGCAATCAGTGTTACTTTTATCTTTTTTTTCTTAAGAGTATTATCTTGGGATTCCTTGCATCTGTTTTTGAACTGTTAGTAATGGGTGATCCCATGTGATATATAAACTTCATAATTTCCAATAATGTTATGAGGTTCATGTTTACAGTTATTCTCAGCTACTTCTATATTATAGTGTTTGCACAATTCCCAGTGCAACAGTCTTGCCACATTATTTTGCCTTTCATTATACAAACTCAGCCACAAGTGTATCACACCTAACAATGAGATATGCAACTGTTTCCATTTCTGTTTTACAACACTTGCATTTGTCTGTTTCTACTACTTTTTTTCCAGTGGATTTAGTAAACAAACGTGTAAATAGCACACTGTCTTGGGCTACCATTATCAACATTCCATCTTTTGGTTTTAAACCATATTCTTCTCTGCTTAACGATTCTTGCATGAAATATTGACCAACATGAGTTTTTCCAAGAAGTTTTCCATAACTGGCAGTGAATTTGTGGACTTCTCAATTTTCTTTCCTTTTCTTCTGGTCCTTTTCTTTATCTTCGTATACTTGTTTCTTGACACTATAGGTTGCCATCTGAATTTCTCTGCTTCTGGTTTAATATTCATTCTAACTTTGATCCGAAATGCTTCTGCTAAACTAAGCAAAGAAGTCATCTTACACTTCTTCTCTTTATGCTTTGAAACTCTCACTGTGCTTGGATCTGACAAGGTCAGAAAATATATATGCAGTCCCATGGTTGCAGACCTATACATGTAGTCATTTTCGAAGAGGCCTATACTTCCTTCAGAGTGAGGGCTATATAGTCTTGCTATTCCTTGGTTTTATATATTATTTGATAAGCATGCATGGAACATTTTTCTTATAATGGTGTCAGTGTAATGAGATATTTATAGTGTTGGACAATCCTGACTACAGTGTTATTTATTTTGCTTGTATTTGCTGTGGAAGCATTCTGCATCTGGCCAAAAATAATTTATAATTAGGTTGCAGTCTTTTAGCCAGACAGTTAGTGTGTCGATGGACTGTTGTACTGTAGGCAGTAAGTAGTCTTAGCTTTTGTGCTATATAAGGGAGTGGTATCATTTACATATTCTACTAAACTGGGTATGTCTGTGGTTAGGTGCAAGTTGTTTGTCAATTTGGAGAGAAGAAGAGGTCCAAGAATTGAGACTTATGGTAACCAAATGTTACAGACTGGCAAGTTTGCAATGCAACTATATGGACCGACTGAAAAGTAGAATTTTAGTCAGTTCAAAATACATTAGGAACAGCTGGTAGTTCTGAGTCTGTGTATTAAGATTTACTATTTCAAAGGCTTTTAAGAAGTCAATCTAGTGGACCATTGTACTTAAACCACTGTCTAGTTCAGTGACAATGTGATTTATCATTTTGTCCAGAATGGTTTGTGTACTGCCACCAGGCCTAAAACTGTTTTGAGTAGTAGTGATTAAGTTATACAGTGTTAAGAAATCTGATATTTCACCATGTACGATTGTTTTAACTATTTTAGAAAGAGAACTTAGTGTGGAGATAGATTTATAATTTTAGGTATTCGGTTTGTCACCACCTTTAAAAAGTGTGATTATTTTGTCTTTTTTCTAGATGGCGGGGAATATTCATTCCTGGAGGTTGCAGTTAAAAATCAATAGGCAGGGAGTACTGGGTTCATATTATGTTATCGAAAAATAACGTAAGTGAACCATCAAAACTTTGAAATGGCAGCATTTCGAAGCTTGTATTGTGGGGAGCTGCGCCCCCACACCCCCACTAAATATATATTCCAACTCCGAGATCACACTACAGTGAGTAAAGAGCAAATATTCCAATCCTCACTGTACTGAGATCCCGCAATGCAATCTTTGAAATGGAGCCATTATGAAGATCTGTTAATAATGTAGTAGGAACCTGGGAGTACTGGTTAAGATATGTTTTATAAATCGCAGCTAACTCATAGAGGAGAAATTATCCCATTTTATTTTGTTAAAAGCATTTTTCTCACAGTTTTGACAATTATGGGTTTGAAGTGGAATCAGGAAGCAGAGGTACTAGATTTGTTGCCTGAACTGTTTTGTATGGGTGATGAAGAATGGGACAAGGTGTCCATCATTGACTTGAGGTGATTGGCAAATGTGCATGCAGTCTGTTGGTAGCTGTGCATCTTTAAAAATTCATTATCTGTTGAATGAGTTCTATCAATGAGTTTGTTGCAGTTTTTTTTTCTATAAGGTTGCTGAATTCTTTTTTGTTTTTGTTTTTTTAGGTTGAGGAAAATTTTTGTTTGGCCTGTCAAACTTGTTGTTAGCATTGGGTTCTTAAGGCTTTTGCATGATATGAGTGTTTATGTGGTGCCTTGTGATTTGTAAGTCTTCCAGGCATTGTCTCAGAGTTTCATTAGGTTGTGGGTGGAATTGTCTATCCGTGGTAGAGATGAGGTTTTGTCTAACAGTTATAAGATTATATTGTTAAACATTTCAGTGGTTACATTGATGAAGTGTGTCTTATTAAGGTTGATTTAGTTAATGGATGACAGCTATTGAGTAACTGTTTTCAGAAGTAGTTTATTCCAATTTTGGGTAGTGATAGTTTTTTCTTTGAGGTTGGTGGTTATTCATTTCATATAGTAAAAATTGCATTGTGGTATTTTAAGTTATGTGCTGATGTGGAGGAAATTGCTGCTTTTTTGTTAGCATATTGTCAAGAGTGATGGTAATATTTCTTTATGGGTCAGCTCTTGTAGTAATGTTATGAGCTTGGTATATCCTTGAGACTTGGATGTTTTAATCATAGTTTTCTTTATATAGGATACTTCAGGTAATGATAACGTATCCTAGCAGTGTACTTTGCCCAGATTAAATATATACTGAAGTTTATAGGAGTAAGGTATTTGTACATTTGAAAGGCAGATAGTTGTATCTGATGTAACTGCTTCTTAACTTATCAAAGCATAGTTACAGTAGATTCCAGAGTGGGAATGCCATCAGGTTGAGTGGGAATTGGACTAGAAAAAAGGGAGTTGTTAACTATAAAGAAGAACTTGACAAGCTTTCTTAACAACATTGACATTTTCTGTACAAAGTATATTCAAAGAGGTTAAATTTAAATTTTCTGAGTGTGTGGCTTTAACTAAGTTTTGGATACTGCAAGGATATGAAGACAGTATTGTTATATCTGTGCTTGCAGAAGGCAAATCTTGTTACATACAGTTCTAGCATTCGTATGCATAATTTTTGTTTTCTTGCAGTTGTTAAGTAATGCGTGGTGTTGAGCAGGTTTTTGAGCATGCTGGTGTCAGTAAGTAGCATATGTAGTTTATCTAAGTTTATCAGAAACCACCATTTTCAGATCTAAATTAAGTGGAGTATGTATAGTAAAATATGGTGCCTTATACTACCCGAGGGAGCATAGTAGTAAAACATTTTTGAAATAATATGATCTTTATGTTCATAATATCTGATTTGTAAAACATCTTCACGGCATCTTACCAATGGTGCTCTGGGAGCATCAGTATTACTTATGTCTGATGTCATAGTATTGTTATGTCATATTGCACTGTGGTCCAATGACATTTTAGTGTAAGTTATGTAACATACTGAGTGGCCCTATGGAACAACTTTATGAGTTGTTGCCATTGATGAGCTAAAATACAGTTTTCTAATTAATTTTTATTTAATTTATTACAGAGCCTGTTACATCACACTACACGGTGGGATTTTTTATGCCATCACATCATGTTTTGTTGCTCTCATGTCACCTACAGGGAATGCTGTGTTACTCCACTGAAACACTTTTCCCTAGCAGTGTTACCTCATCTGTTAGTGTATTAAAAATCATGCTTCTGGAAATCACTACAGTACTGTACTAACATTCATTATAATGCAGTTTTGGAAGTAAAGATAAGGAACATTTATTGCTTTTCAATGAGCTGTATGTCTTGACTTAAAAGACAAAACTTGGAACAACATTAAATGTAGGATTGATGCTATGCATTTTGGTTACCTGAATTGTAATTCTCTATCATACATAAGCAAACTTCATAAACTGTTGACTTCTTCAAGAGTGCTAAATGGGACTTGATTACTAAAATGGTTTTCTCTGCAGAGACCTAATTGCCACCTGTGTTCATTAATTCATGCTTTATAGTATTCACAACTTGTTTGTTTGCATTTTTTAACAATTTTATTAACATTACATTTTCCATAGTGGCATACACATTTATATATAAAAGAGAAAACACACCATTACAATGATTTTTTCATGCAGTTGATTTCTGTCTTCATAATTATTATTCAATTTTGAGACCTGCCTTCACCAGAAACCAGAATATTACTCTACCTACTGAACTGTATTGTTTCCATGGATTTCATTTTTCCATGTAGTTTGCCTCTTCCCTTTTTCTAAAGATGCTATTTCCAGTTCTTTTATTTCCTTTGCAGCATTCAATAATTCTGTTACACTTGACTTTACTTGTGGTAATTGTTTTTCTTCTTCTTTTTTTCAGCCTATAGCATTAAACTAAATAGGGCCTTATTGTGCCTAGGCAATCCAGTTTCTATATCCCAGCTCAAAAGATTCATTTCCATAGTTAAAATAATTTGTTCCCCCCATATTCCCAACAAAGTATTATGTAGTGAATTTCTAAAATCTATCAACTCTTGCACTCCCAAAAAAGCATGTTTGAAGATACCTCTCCCTTTCCCATTGTACCTTCAGCAATTGCCTTCTACTCATGGAAAATTTCTCGAATGTCTCATTGGGGTATAAAGATATATAGGTATTTCTGTGCATAAATCCTAAACTTTCTAGTTTGTTTTACAGTCATGAGAGCCAAACAAATGTCCTCTCATTGTTTCATTGTATAATGCCTTTCCATTATCATTTTCCTGTCTTTTCTATCTTCTTTTGATTGATTCTTATAGTGATCATGCATTATTTTATATTCACTATTAATCTATTAATTATCTCTTTTACAGTGGCTTTTGTTTTAGACTATACTATAAACCAAACCAGAGCTGGTCTTTTATTTAATACTCCCCTGTCCCTTTCTCTCTGTCTATACTCTCTCAATCCTTGGTAGGGGTGGCAGTCTCTGACCTGAAGTTATATCTTCTGCTTGGCCTCAGCCCTCTCTAAAACATTTCCTCCGTAGTTATTTCCTCTCAATAGCATGGTTCTTTAATGTTGTTGTTTGTCTTTCGGCTTTTTCTCGGTAAGGGATCACCACAGCGGAATTCCGGTCCGCTAGTGATTGGCAGTAGATTTTTACAAAATGCCGAGGTGCCAGCTTGATGCCCAACCTTCCACGAAGGCATGCCCATTTACGCACGCATGTCTTTCGAACGCTACCCAACCATGGGGAGGACATGCAGACTCCAAACAGAAGGCACTCCCAAGCCACGCCGAGAATCGAACGGGAGAACCTCTTGCTGTGAGGTAACAATACTACCGCTGTACCACTGTGACAACAGCATGTTTCTTTAATAATTTTCACAAATAATTTCTAGCCCCCTTTTTCCTATTTTCTGTGCCCCTACTTATAATCATCCCTATTTGCAAAATTTATTTTCTCCATTTCCATTTGGTTTAGTTCTCAAAATATTTTCTGATACTTGTAAATATAATATTTGTAGGTTGTCACTATTCTCCTTAAGTAGCTGCATTTAAAATCCTACTCATTCCTCATTTCATGACCCCCCCACACACTGTTTCATCATCATTTCTTGAAACTCTGATTTGTAGTCTTCTGCTTGTGTTATGTATATGAACCTTAACTGTGTAGCTGCAAAGTATCCCTTCATACCTGGTAATCCTACTAAACCACTTTGTTTTGAGTTGAAAAACAATTTAGCCCACTTAATTCTTGCTCGCTTTCCATCCCAGATACATTTCTTCATTTCTTTATTAATAATGGCCCACACATTCTCTTCTGGTTGATTAAAATATGCCAGACCTGTATACAATATTAAAGGGACCAGAAACATTTTCACTGCTTGTGCCTTATTATCCATGTCCATAGTCAGGAGTTTCTATCTTCTCAACTTTTGTTTTATCTTTTAGTCCCTTACGACATATCCTTGGCTGCCATAATAGAATAATTTTTAATAAAACACTTAAATACTTCATCTTATAATATCTCCCTAGAGTTTCACTTCAGAATCTCGAACTACTGAAATATCGAACTTCAGTAGCTCGAGACCGAAGTGTCGAAACTGCACTTGCGTGAAAGTGCAGAATGCCGAATGCAGAAATGCTGAATGCAGAAATGTTGAATCTGCATTTCTGGAGTAAGTCACATGGGATTCCCTGTGTTCATGATGTGCAGTCTGGTATGTGGATGTAGCTGGAGATTCAGGTAAGTGATGTTTTACTAGGGGTTTTGGGTAGGGATTTTAGTGTGTGTGAGTGTGTTTGGAGTTTTGAGGTGTGGGTTAGAGTAGGTAGGTACGATTGTGAGTGTGTAAGTGTTGAGAGTGGTGGTATTTGTACGTATGTGATGTGTGTTTGTGCAAGGGGAGTGTAGAATGTGTAGTTGTGTTTTTTTTGTGTGTTTATGTTTTTAGTGTGACTTTGGAGTTAGTATATATAAGTAGCGGGGATGTGGTGGGCTTGCCCCCCCCCCCGCTTACTTGTAGGGTTCTCGCATGTGTTTGTTTTGTTGTGTTTGTGTGTGTTGTGTTGGCTTGTCATGTAGAGAGGAAGGTGTATGTGTGCTTGTTTGTTTGTGGGGTGTGTATGTGGGCAGTCGCGATTTTGAATTTCACACTTTTGGGGTTTTGGGTTTTTAAGTTTTTGGCTTTACAATCTTGAGATACTGAATTTTGATATTTCAGTATTTCAGGATTGTAAAGTGAAACCCTCCCTATATATGGATACTGGTGAACCAGTCCACGTGTGCAGCTATAACCTTTGTTTATTGTCATTTATTTTGCATTCTAAAAAAACTTGAAATTGTTTCAAAATGTTCCACAACATGGAAATATCCTTTTCTGGATTTATCAAACACAAAATAATATCATCTGCAAGTGAGGCTAGTTTTCTTGAGTATCATACCAGTTACATGTCTGGAAAATTGAATTTGTGAGCCCTATATATTTTTTTTCAATGGTTCTATGTATAGGGCAAATAACAAAGGAGAAATAAGAAACTCCTGGTTCCTTGGCTCAAACAGGGCTTGTCAGAAAGGAACCTTCTCACCTTAATTCTTACCTCTGACACATAATATAGCTTCCTAATTAAACCCATTATTCTATCAGGAAATGCAAATGTCGCCATTGCCCCATGCATAAAGTCACAGCTAACTCTATCATGCCTTCTCTTCATCCAAATCCACCATTAATAATGGTGTCCTCTTGTCCTCTTGTACTCTGCTTCCCTTTGAATCATCATTGTTCTGTTAATACTGTTAAATGTTTGCCTCCCCTCCACAACATTACATTAAGCCATATCTATCAGTTTTACCAACACATTAGCCATTCTGTTAGCTATTATACACATAAATGCTTTATAATTGTGGTTTAGAATTGAAACTGGTCTACATGACATTGGATTTAAAGGGTCTTTGCCCTCTTTGAGTAGTACAGCCACCACAGCTTTCTTCCAAGATGTTGTTACCTGTTTTTATTTACTTGACTGCATAGATCTAGTTTTGTAATGTCTTTTTTCAGTGGAGACCCATACTGTAGGCATCAGTGTTAGGTTGATTTACATCACTGTGCATTTATAATTACATACACAGTGTCACATTAAGATACACATGGAAAAAAAACATTAAGGCATGATTCGGTGAGCTAAATCTCTTCACATATTTTACATATAACTAACACAATGCCTAGTTATTACACAATATTTCTGTAATAATGTCAGTATTTCAGAAAGCATATCTGGTAGAGCAGCACAAGTCCTACAGACCGAGTTGCACTGTATTACACAATAGAGAGGTGCAGATGTGATGTCTCGTAGACTCAAAGCAGCAGCAAAGTGACCACAAACCATCTAAACAATAGCGTTCATCTCAACAACAGTGTGCTGCAACTTTTGTTTCAAAACTTCACGACAAGTTTTTCACATGCAGTATCATACTTGGAAAGAACTTAGACTGCCTGGATTGGGGCCACATATGTCCCAGAAAAGAAACATCTGAAGGAGAAATTACTATTTATCTTAACCTTGCATACACTATGAACCCTGATGTGTTTTTAGATGCTTATAAGTGCAGTGAAAAGTTTCCAGACATTCTGAGAGTTACAGCAATCTGTTCACTTTGTCACAGAAACTCAGATCATTATTTCAAAAAATATATGCTATCTACTGGCTTATCCAGCCATTCTTGAGACTTTTTTGGAGCTCTGTTTTATACTGATTAGCAAAGAATGGCCTTATAGTGTAGTTATAAGACACACACACACAAACACACACACACACACACACACACACACACACACACACACACACACACACACACACACACACACACACACACACACACTCACACGCACACACGCGCGCACACACACATTCACCTTATCATAATTTACATTGTATGAATGTATGCATCGTGTGTGTGTGTGTGTGTGTGTGTGTGTGTGTGTGTGTGTGTGTGTGTGTGCGCACATCTGTCTGTCTGTCTGTCTGTATATCTGTGTGTTTATATGTGCAGCGGGTAGTGCGTACCATTTCTGTAATGTCTTTTTCTATCAAATCTGTACAACAGATGCAGGATAACTTAGCTTTCCTACCCAGTATACTCAATTGAACTGCTGTTGTTTTCCATAGTATGTATCGCCATGGCTTACCAACTTTTGATTTGCATAATACTTACAGGATAACTAAGTGTTGATGGTTTATTCTTATGTGGCAACAATATATTTCAACAAGAAGCATGCAACAGTGAAACATACTGTATTACTGCTGTTAGAGAGCATTTGGTAAGGAGCATTTGTAGATCAGGGTGCACAATGTAGGAAACAATTTAGAAAAGGAAATAAAGTATTAAAGAAGAAAAAGAAATATTATTCTGCAAGCAGATGGAGTTCCCATCTTATATGATTTATGCATTAAGGCATATGAGATTGAATGGCATTTGGTTGCACATTATTGTCATCTGAGAAGCCTGATTGCCAAAGAGAAACCCTTAAAGAGGTTTTCCTCTTTCCCCCAAGACAGAGACCCCTGATGATTATATGAAGTGGGGGGAGTGCAGAATGTAGAGCTTCCTGCCGGTGACGGTGGGGCAATGGCAAACCTCCACACAGAAAACTATACTCAGCTTTCTCGGTTTGACTTTTGTTTTATAGCCACTAATGTTTTTTGACCAGTTGGTGTTTGGCCAGTACTGTATGAATTTAAAATGAAATCATCCATTATACAATAAAGGATAATTACTATTCAAAAGGAGCACACTGATTGGACAGCCCAAAATGCATGCTTGTAGTACATTGAGCATATATCAAGCATTGAGCATATATCAATAGAAAAAATCCGGCCACTGAAGTACCATTGAGTGGACAGACTTTCTGTTGTGATATGCTGAAGGACAGGCAAAATATAAAAAAAAGCAAAATATAAGAAAAGTCAGGTACATTCTATAAAACTAAACAACAGAAACCTACCTGATTTTTCTCATATGTTTGCTCTGTCCCTCATAAATATATATATATATATATATATATATATATATATATATATATATATATATATATATATATATATTAATTGTTTAAAAAAACCAGCAGAGATTCTATTGTCTCCATCACTTCAAATGCACTGATATGCTGCACAAGCATGTAAATGTAAGCCCCATACACATGTGTGTATACATCAGTGCGCATCACTATAGGGAAGACAATGCTGAAGAAGATGGAAGCGCCCCTATACAAATACATTATATAAGAAAGGTAAGGAATTTCTTTCTTAAATAATGAACTTGTATAATAGCAATAATCCATGACTGTATCATGGGATTTACCCATGGCTGGCTGTTTAATTACTTTTGCTTTGCCCTTGTGATCAAATCACACCAACTGTGGGTAAATCCTGATATACTCATGCACAGTCATAGAGTATTCTTAAATAATCAACACTTGTTCAGTGGTGTTGTAGCCTTCCAGGGACGTTACAAGTATAATTGCTACACTTGTCTTATCTGTATAGTCTCCATATGACATCCTATGACAGCAATATTCGCACTTAGGACTTACTAGAACCAGTGCTATAATGAGCTTGTCTCATGTAGTTGGCTTGTTTCTCCCTCATCGCCACAATTACTGTGGACAGAGTTAAAAATGTATGTGGCATTATAGGTTCATAGGTTCATAGGTTGGTACTAGGCTATCGACCCTAGGGCCTATACAAGCCTAGCCATATCAATTCCCTGGCTATTTCTTCCCAGAATATTTACTTCCCTGGTCCCCTGTCTAGCAGGGCAACTGACATGATCCCCAGGGTGAATTTCCTATCTCCCATACAATTGTCAAGGTTCCTTTTGAAGAGGGCCAAAGAGGCACTCAGCTTGACATGCATGGGCAGTCTATTCCAGAGTATGGGGAGTCTCTGGGTTAGGAACCTATCCCTCCAGCACGTTTTGTTCATAGTGATGACCAGATTTAGATCCCTGGAGCATGTAGCTTTGCAGGATTGGGATTTCTTTAAGTGTAGCATGTCCAACAGCACTGGGTTTGATATGGCCATGCATGTTAAGCAGAGATCACCTCTGAGTAGGCGATATGTGACAGAGCATAGCTGGAGTTTTTAGATGGTCAACATAGGACATCTGCTTTAAGCCTGTGATTCTTTTAGTGGGGTATTTCTGTGGCCTTTCCAGTTGTTGCAGATGTCTTGTGAGGTACATACCAAATGGGGCGTTGTACTCTATAATGAGTCTAATGAGGGATGAGTACCATGGGACAATGACCTCCTTTTTTCTGGATGAAAAGCCTTTAGTGATGAGGTGTGCCACATAGAAGGATTTCCTGACTGCTGTGGCTATGTGGTTATTAAAAGTGAGACCACTGTCCACCTGTGTCCCTAAGTCCCTTATCACACTTTTGGTGTTTAGTGTACTGCCACTTATGTGGTAATTCAGGGGTACATGGTTTTTCCCAAAGGGGATGACTATACATTTCTTGGCATTGAGCTTGAGCCCATGGCTCTGGCAGCAAGCATCTGTTTCTGTAAGGATCTTTTGTAGAATATCCACATCATTTGAGGATTCAATAATGGCTCCCAGTTTGCAGTCATCTGCAAACTTTGTTAGCCAGAGTCCCTTAGTGCTGGCCTGTACTTCAGAGAAGTAGAAGCCAAACAAGAGCGGTCCCATGACTGAACCCTGAGGTACTTGTCACTAATCTGGAGCTGGATTTTGAGTCAGCTACTTTTACAGTGTGGGTTCTGTCAGTAAGCCAGTTGGCAACCCATTGAGTGACATAGGGATTAATGCCCAGCTTAGTAAGTTTATCTATGATTCCAGAGTGGGAGATGGTGTTGAAGGCCTTGGTGAGGTCCAGATAGGCTGTGTGGACTGCCTTACCCTCTTCCATGGCTCTGGAGACTGATTCAAAGAAGTCAATCAGGTTGAGGAGACAAGATCGGCCCTTTACGAAATCAAACTGGTTGGGGTCCAGTGTTTGAAGGTTGCCAACGTCTTTGTTTATAACTTCCATGATAATGCATTCCATTGCTTTGCAGATCAGGCTTGTCAGACTGATGGGATGATAGTGCCCGGCATCCAAGGTGGATCCCCCCATGTGGAGTGGGATAACTGTAGCTGTGCGCCATTCATTGGTACGAAGTCTGAGGTGAGGCTATGATTAAACATGGCACTTAGGTGAGGTGCCAGTTCATTTTGTAGTTCATGTAGTGCACAGCCTGGGATGTTGTCTGGTCCTATGGATGCTGTATTCTTAGCTTTGGAGAGTGTGTTTTTTACCTGTGTGGCCACAAGTACTGGAATTTGGCAATCTTTTGGTATTGAGATGATCCCTTTAGGGGATGAGAGGGGGTAAATTTGGCACTGAATCGATCTGCCAGGATATTGGCAATATCCTTGGGATCAGTATATTTAATGCCATTCTGTTGTAGCTCAGAGCAGATCTGAGCATTTCCACTTAGATTCTTGACATAACTATATAATGCCTTGTGATTGTCCTTGGAATCTTTGGCAATTTTATTTTCGTAACTAGCTTTGGAAGATTTTATGAGGGATCTCAGCTTCTTACTGCGGCTGGTAAGGGAGTTTTTTGCATCCTGAGATTTTCCTCTTTTCTGCAGCAGTTTCATCCTTCTGTTGTATAGTTTATTTATGGCAGAGGACCATCAGATTGGGTTCCTTTTTTTGGAGGAGACTGTCTTGGTTCTGTTTGGAATGGCATGATTCATGCATGAGTGGATGTGCTCGTACAGTGCCTTAGTGTAGGATTCAGCAGTCGAACTTCCAGTTCCCATCTGCATGTGTCATGAAGTTTGTCACTTCTGACTTGAGTAGCATGAAGTTGGTTTTGGATAATTTTTTTATGGAGGTTTCCCTACTGCAGGGTGGGATGTGGACATCAAGGATGATTAGCTTATGGTCAGATCTGACCGACGAGGGGGTGACCACTGGTGTAGAGCATCAATCTCCCATGTTGGTAATGACCAGGTCTAGGATATTTGAGCCTGGTGGGACTATGGATTAATTGGTCCAGGGCATTGGAATTTATAAATTCCAAGAACCGTTGGGCAAAGGTGATGGTACCTGAGTAGTTTTCCCAATTAATGGCAGGGTAGTTGAAATCACCCAGTATTATGGTGTTTGCTTGTATCTCAATATTATCTAGTATGTTTAGAAAGGTGTAGTGAGAATCTTGGGGCATGGTGGGGGATCTGCAGCAAGGTACAATTTGGATTGCAGTCTTACCTAGTGTTAGTTGTACCTGTAGAATTTCAGATGCATTGTGTTGGGCAACTAGTCTGAAGGTGTAAATATCCTTGGTGAATATGGACACCCTTCCACCTTTAGTGCTTCGATCCTGGTTTGGTGGCCGAAAAGTGTGGTAAGAGTTGTAGCCTGGTATTGCAGGGGTGCTTTCTGGAGCCTTGAAACAGGTCTCAGTTACTGCACAGATATTGATGTTCACCATTCCTCAAGAGAGTGCATTTTGAGGTTTAGACTTCTAGCATTGAGCAGCATTACCTTCAGATTTTGCATGTTTACATCTGTTATGGTGGTGGTTTTGTCCTTTGAGCCTTGCCTAAAAAAGGCACTATAGGGGTGACAAGAGCCTTAGCCAGTATCTTGAATCCCAGGGGCGACAGGTGCAGACCATCTCTGGCAAAGCATTGTGGTTTGTCGATCATGTTGTCCCAGGCAGACAGATATTGGATCCCCTTAGAATGACACCAGAAGCTTAGCCAATTGTTGAAGTCAGTAATTTTGTCCTTGTACTGTGGTATCATCCTGGGTGATTGCAGGATGCTACTCAGGGCTAGGGTCATACCTGCCTGGGCCATATGATCTGAGAGCTCTTCCATGTCTCTTTTCATGTAGTCCAGGGAGGTACATCTCAATTCATTCACTCCAACATGGACAATGACAGAGTTGTACTTGTACTTGCTATGGAGTGACTTGAGTGCATGCATTATTTGGCAGATCCTGGCACCTGACAGGCTGCTGACAGTAATTTTCTCCTTGTTCAGCCTGGTGAGTGGGATGTCAGTGTGCCTGACTATAGAGTCACCTATGACTAAAGTGTTGGGTACATTGTCTTGCCTTAGGGGCTGTTGTTTGGTGGCACACTGGTGTTTTGAGCTATGTGTCACTTTGGTTGTGATAGAATCATTGTTTCTGATTCAGTATTTCCTGAATTTATTGATGAGTGAAGTTCAGTCACTAGTTGCTTGTTTATTGTAATTGTTAATGAATGGCAACATTTCAGCTGATCTGACAGTTCTTGTATCATTTGAATGGAAAATGTTTTTAACAATGGAAGTAAAGATTAAACTGTAGCTAAGAATGTCTGGTTGCATACTGTTAATATTGTAAAAATGCAATGCATTTCTAACTAAAGTTTTCATTATAAGGCCACTGAGTGGCCCAGGTTACCCAAACAGTGCAAAAAGTGCCTCATGCACCATTCAAACAACTTTAATGAAGGATATTATAATGATTGTAGTCTAGAAAAACTTTCTGTAGATGAAAGAAGAACATACAGGAAGCATTTACTACAGTTCACTGTACTTTAAATCAACAGGAAAAATCATGATAAACAAATTAGAGTGCTTAATGCACAAATAGTAGGGAATATAAAATATTGCACAACAACTTTAAGAATCATTCAGAGGAGGTTATAAAAGATCAGGAAGAGAGAGAGTGGGAAAGCAATTTATTGAGGAAACATGGAAGGCCATCTGTATGGCTTTCAGGTATGCAACAGACTCTAAACAGGTTTGGATTTTTGGTTGGAGATGTTTATATAGATATTTTTATATCCTCAGCAGATTTTAGAAAAGTGATGTAAAAGTGTGATGTAAAAGTGAGAGGTAATATAAAACGTGTTCTAGGAATATAACAAATTGGCAGATGTTAACGTTCACTACAGTGTTTTGTCACAAATGTTGTGGGATCAAATTTATTTATTTATTTATTCACTAGCATTTGTTTACCAGCATGCTCTTTCTGGTTTAACAAATAGCCCCTTTTCAGCAGAGGTCCAGGGAGAAAATGTTTATCTTACATAAACTTTGGCACTTACATGTATAAACAATTTGGTATTTACAATTAATGTTGCATTCAGTACTAAGTAGACATAAAATAAAGTACAAATAGTGGACATCATAAATGCAAAAATGTAATATGTACAAAAAATAAGACCATTGACTTGCTAAACCATAAATACAGGTCATACAAGCAAGCAGAGTTCCCAAAAAAGTGACAAAGAATAATACTTACGTGCATTGGTTGATATTGTTATGATGTGAGGTAGTGCCAGTTGTGCCAGTGTGAGTAGGACAGTGCATGTGTAACATATGGCATCATAGCTAGCTAGAGTTTTGTAAAGAATTATATGTCATTTGAATATCAACCTGATTTGTACAGATGCTTGTGTTAAAATATATTTGTAAAGTTACTTGTGTTAAAAATGTATCAACAGTGGGTCCTGCTGGACAGAAAAGAAATATACATATATGTCAGACTGTATTGTTGTAACTGATGAAATGTATAGATTTTCAACAGAGGATACTGGAAGGGAAAGGGTTAAGCTCAGCTCAGCTAACCTTAAGAAAAATAGCCTGAAATTAAATGATTTGGTTTAGGCCATAAAGATTTTATTGCACAGGTTTGAATACAGCCAGGGACACAATGTCTGTGCTACCCTGGGGTAACAGAAAATGGTTGTTAGTTTCTGCAGGAAGAGTGGAAATGTTAGAATAGTTATATACCTTCTAGATGCTGTAATAAACCTTACCTAAAGTTCTATGTGTTTATTGTGATGCATTAGTGCCAGATCCTGGCCCAATTTCTAGTGAGGGTGTGGTGTGTGAACTACAGAGTCAGGTGACCAGATGTGATGTAATTCTGTAGCCAGCACTGAAATTGTGTTTGAATACTAGTGAGAGATGTAATGTGTGCACTCTGTTTTTGGACCTGACACAAGAGACACTCATCCATTTATCTTGCCTTGCTTTGGTAAGTAACTAGGGAACAGTAATTCTTCATATAATTAGAAAAATATAGTGTGATTAGCTAAATGTTGTTTTTTCTATATCTGTCTGAGTCTTTCCATCTGTATGTTTTTTTAATATTTTCTGTGATTGTAACTCTGGTGTTTATTGTAAATAGATATTCAATATTTTCATGTTTTTTATTATTTATTATTAAATACACCTGAACCTTTCATTGTGGCTGGTCTTTTAGAAAATAGTTAACCTCTGAGAGTACTTGCATTTATTTAATGGCACCGTGACTCCATGTTCCTGAAAGTCTTGCTGCATGATTAACACTACCATTTGTATAAGTATTAATTTTACTAAGTGTAATTGGGTAGCCTTGTAAGAGTCTTAAAGTAGCTAGCTTCAGGTGTTCTGGTGGCAGTGAATCTACCTTATAGTCTGAGTGGAGGTGGAAGCCAGCATTTCTCACGTGTGTGTTTGGGTGTGTGTGTGTGTGTGTGTGTGTGTGTGTGTGTGTGTGTGTGTGTGTGTGTGTGTGTGTGTGTGTGTATGCGTGAAAATCAAATTGCAAAGTGAGTATGTGTGACAACTACTTTGAACAGGGGCAGTGAGAGCATTGATTTCACAGAGAAGTTGGTGGAAGACTTGGTTTGGAATACCCGGCTAAGGACTTAGCTCTGTAGTAGTCACTGGGTAGTCTCATTTGGTGCCTTGGTGAGAAAGACTAGCCCCAAGGCTGGAGTGTACATTCCCTGTGTGCTCTTAAGGGAAACTGTATTTGATGAAGAGGGTTGGTGGTTTTGGTGTATTTTCAGGCTTGCTAGTTGTTGCTGAAGTACCTACTAAGGGGAGAAAATGCTGAGAGAAGAAAATGAGCCACTTTTGTGATTTTAAGTATTTTCTTCTGATTTTTTGTTAAGTTTTACTGCTTTGCTGCCTATTTTTTGGCATTTTCCGGCTTGCTAAAGTTTATATCTGTAACAGTAACAGTACTTGGAACACATCTAGAGCCTGTTTACTGCATTTCATGTGTTGCACTTAATTTAAAATTGTTTTTTCCTCTAAAAACTGCATTTTACCTGATTTTGGCCTAGCACTCAAGTGTGAGGACATTTATTGCACTGTTGTGATTATTTTGCTACTTGTGTATCTCTGCTAACTTTAAACTACAACAAAAAGAAAAAAAAATCTTGCTTTTTTCCCACTTTCTGAAAGTTAAGAAAGTTCAGTTACAGATTTGCTGTTCTGAACTGTTTGGAAGTTTCTAGAAGGCCAGTGCTTGCTTGGGCTAAAGGGAAGTCTCTGTGTTCACCAGTGGGAGTGGTTAACACTGAACAGCCTGCCTGTCCCTGGAGGAGTGGTTACTACCTAGAAGCTGTAGTTTTATTGGCCATTTTGGGTCAATTCTAAACTCCTTGATCTCTCTCTCTTAAAACCCTACAACTCTCTTTTTGTGTGGTTTTGCACACTGAGCAGTGTCGGGCAGCGCCACCTAAACAGGTTTAAATTATTCCAGGCTCCACAAAGTCTGCTCTTCACTTTTTCCCTTAGAACTGTTCAAACTCTCAAAGTAATCACTCTATTCTCTTTTTAAAGCCCTGCACTTGCTCAGCTCTTATAAGGAAACACTAACTAAATAAAGCACTACACCCTTCTTGACTTCTCATAAGTATTATGCTCCCGATTGGTCCTTCCTGATCAAGTGAAAAATCAGTTCCCTTCCCTAATCTGATCAGTAAAAAAACAGTTCCCTATACTAATCTGGTATGTCCAAGGGTCAGTTTCAAGGTTACTCTCCAGTCCAGCTGGTGAATCAGGGAATTTTGAGGCAATGTTACAATTGCCTTATGTACACAGACAACCCTCTGCTCCTTCCAACAAACTCTAATACGTGTGAGAGATGCAGTTACACAGCCAAACTGGAGGCAGAGCTCTCTCAACCCAAGACTGGCCAGTCAGTTAGGAGGAAAAGGTAACCACCCACACCACAAATCCAGTCTCACACAGACCTATTGCATCTGCATACCCAACACATAAACACACAAAAACATACTCGGAGGCTCTAAATAAAAATCTGCCTAAACAGCAAAGACCTCCTAAGCAGATATCCAAGCAACAGCCACCCCTCAACAATACCCATGAATCACATATCTCACAAAATCAGTGTGCCTCACAGTCACAGCCCTTAAGGCCAAACAACACACCAAATACACTTGTTATAGGGGACTCTATTGTCCGGCACACTGATGTCCCACTCACCAGACTGAACAAGTAGAAGGTCACTGTAAGCTGCCTGTCGGGTGCCAGGATCCGCCACATAATGCAAGCACTCAGGTCACTCCAAAGCAAGTACAAGTATGACTCCGTCATTGTCCATGCTGGTGTGAATGACCTGAGATGTACCTCCCTGGACTACATGAAAAGAGACATAGAGGAGCTGTCTGACCATGTAGCCCAAGCTGGTATGACCCTGACCTTGAGTAGCATCTTGCCCTCACCAAGAATGATGCCACAGTATAAAGACAAAATGATCAGTTTCAACAATTGGCTAAAGTATTGGTGTCATTCAAAGGGGATCCAGTGTCTGTCAGCCTGGGATGAAATGCTCGGCAAGCCACGTTGCTTCGCTAGGGACGGCTTGCACCTGTCACCCTTAGGCTTTTGTATACTGGCCAAGGCTCTTGCCACCCCCATAGTGCCTTTTTTAGGCAAGGCTCAAAGGACAAACTCACCTCCATAGACAACCCAGGGATAAAAAAAACAAAGGTAATGCTACTCAATGCCAGAAATCTAAACCTCACGATGCATGCACTCGAGGCTCTCCTCATTATGGAGAAAATTGATGTCTGTGCAGTAACAGAAACCTGGTTCAAGGTTCCTGAGAGCACCCCAGCACTACCAGGTTATAACTCATACCATGCGTTTTGGCCCCAAAACTCGGACCGAAGCACAAAAGGAGGGGGAGTATCTATATTCATCAAAGATACCTACACCTCCAGGTTAGTGGCACTGCACGAAGCATCGGAAACCATCCATGTGCAACTAACAGCGGGCAAAATTGCCTTTCAGTTTGTAGCCTGCTACAGAACACCCTCCCTATTACAGGAACCCCACTTGGCATTCCTGAGAACACTGGAGAATATGAAGGTCTCTCCAAACACTATGTTATTGGGTGACTTCAACTACCCAAGCATTGACTGGGAATACTACTCAAGCCCAAACACCCTCGCCCAACGGTTCCTTGAATTTATAAACTCTAACGCAATGGAACAACTGGTCACCACTCCCACAAGAGGGAACAACATATTGGACCTGGTCATCACCAACGCGGGGACTCTATGTTCCACACCAGAGGTAAACCCCTCATTGGTAAGATCAGACCATAAACAAATTTCCCTGGACATTCATATCCCATCCCCAGCCCCAGCCAAGGAAATCACTGTAAAGAATTTCTCAAAAGCCAACTTTGCACTTCTCAAGACTGAGGTGGAATCCTTCAAAGCCACTGGGCCAGAGGATAATACAGCCCAATCTGCAGAATCCTTTACAAATGCATTCTATGAGCACCTGCAGGAATGCATGGATCATGCTATCCCAAATAAAACCAAGACTCACTCCTCCAAAAGCAGGAGACTGGTCTGGTGGACACCGGCCATAAATAAGCTATACAACAGAAGGAGGAAGCTACTACATGACAGAGCAAAATCCCAAAAAGGGAAGGCATCTCTGATCAGTATTAGCAAGAAACTTCGATCCCTCATAAAATCATCAATGGCCAGCTTCGAAAGAAAAATTGCCATAGACACTAAAGATAATCACAAGGCCTTCTTAACGGTACAAAGGCCTGCATAACGGTACAAAATATACCGAACCTACAGACATAGCCAACATCCTGGCAGACAGATTCAGCTCAAACCCCCCCCCCCCCTTCCCCCCCAAAGGAGCAAATGCCTATCCCAACTGAATGTAACCTCCCTGACATCACAGATGCACAGGTGAAAGCTGACCTCTCCAAAGCAAAAAACACAGCATCTATGGGACCGAATGGTGTCTCAGGCTGTATCTTACATGAGCTCCAAGAAGAACTGAACCCTCACATTAAGTCACTGTTCAAACTTAGCCTTATTACAGGATATGTACCCAAATAATGGCGTACAGCTATAGTGGTTCCACTCCACAAAGGTGGTGCCACAACGGACCCCGGAAACTATCTAAGCCTGACTAGTCTGGTCTGTAAAGCTATGGAGCGTATTATCATGGAACTCATAAACAAAGACATTGGGAGCCTCCAGACACTGGACCCTACCCAATTCAGCTTTGTTAAGGGCAGATCTTGCCTCTTAAACCTAGTTGATTTCTTTGAAACAGTTACCAAAGCCATAGATGAGGGCAAGGTAGTCCACACAGCCTACCTGGACCTCGCAAAAGCCTTCGACACAATACCCCACTCGGGCATCATAAATAAGCTTACCAGCTTAAATATCAACCCCTATATCACAAGATGGGTTGCAAACTGGCTCTGAGATAGAACCCACATGGTCAGAATCACAGGTGCCATGTCCAAATCCAAACCAGTTACAAGTGGCGTCCCACAGGGCTCAGTTTTGGGACCTCTCTTGTTCGGTATATATTTCTCTGAGGTTCAGGCTAACACGGGGGGATTATTGCTGACAAAGTTCGCAGATGACTGCAAACTGGGGGCCATAATCTAATCTCCAGCTGACACAAGCATCCTCCAAAAGGGTCTCACAGAGATGGATGCTTGGTGCCAGAGCCATGGCCTCAAGCTAAATGCTAAAATGTGCATAGTCATCCCCTTTGGGAAAAACAAGGTGCCCACAAATTACCACATAGGTGGTAATCCATTAAGTACGGAAGAAGTAATTAGAGATTTGGGGACCAACATAGATAGTAATCTCTCCTTTGATAATCACGTTGCCAAAGTGGTTAGAAGGACCTTCTAGATATACCACTTTATCACGAAAGGGTTCGCATCTAGATTAAGAGAGGTCATTGTGCCCCTCTACTCATCACTCATCAGGCCCATAATTGAATACAATGCCCCTTTTGGGATGTACCTTACCCGACACCTGCAGCAACTGGGGAGACCCCAAAAGTACCTCACCAAGAGGATCATGGGCTACAAACAGATGTCTTATGCAGCTTGAGTAAAGAAACTCCAGCTCTACTCAGTTGCTTACCACCTACTCAGAGGTGATCTATGCCTGATGTACAAAGCCATGCCAAACCCAGAATTAATGGACATGCTCCACCTCAAAAAATCCAAGTCCCTTAGAGCTACATGCTCCAGGGACCTAAACCTCAGCACAAAAATAAATAGGACATGCTGGAGGGACAGATTCATTTCCCAGAGGCCCCCTCACTCTGGAATAGAATCCCAATTCATGTTAGACATAGCCCCTCGCTGACCCTCTTCAAGAGAAATCTGGACGCGTGGATGGGAAATCGCAAATTCACCCCTGGGATCTCTTCAGTGTCCCTGCTAGACAGAGGCACAGTAAACTAATCTTAAAAGGGTACCTTCTGTGACCAACTTTACAGAGGCACAGTAGGCTAATCTAATAGGGAGGCGGAAGCCAAATGCACTCTGGCTAGGCTTATAAATGCCCTAGGACAGATAGCCTAGTATTTACCTATGAACCTATAAAATACTGTGTGTGTCTATTTTTTTTTTTTCTGAGTGAAGATTCCCCACTGCTGTCAGTGGTGAGGACTGAGGCTCCTTGATCACTGGCCCAGAGTAGGGCCATCACAGATATAACTGAAAAATTATTCTTTTGAGCTAGGACATAGGCTATGAAATGCCTAGGCATTAGTAATGTCTTACTAAGTTTAATACTATAGGCTGTCAAAAAAAACAATGACTAGAAAATGGAAATCAGAATCTAAACTATCTGTGGTTGAAATGCTGAATACTGTAATGGAGATAAAAGAACTGGAGGAGGGATCCTTAGAAAAATGTACAAGCAAATTGCACCAAAGTAAGTGGAATCTGTGGGAACAATCTATGCAGAATAATGTTTAAGAGAATTGGGAAGATTTTGGGGAAGGAAGGAAGGAAATGAATTTATGGAAGAGCAGAGTGAATACTAATTGTGAAAAAGGAAATGTGTATACTCCATAAAAAATGTTACTATGGTTTGTTTTCTATTATATTAATGGTGTTTTCCTGTGTCACTGTTTTAGCTGTGATTTACTAAAAGATGGTTACAAAAATAGAGCACTTTCTAATAATTCTAATAAAATGGAGTCACATATCAATACTAATAAAATTAAACTATTTTACTGAATAAAGAGTCTAACTACAAGAAGTTAGAAAGATTTGCAGATGTCTTTTATAACAGTGAAACCTGACAGATATATTAGTATGCACAATTCCCAAGACAGAGAAGAGAAAAGGGTCTGTGGACAGAGCTGGTCATATAATGTGGATATTAAAGTTGTTTTATTAAGCAAACAGATGCACTTGCAAATCCAGACATCTGGTGCAGTTTTATAAGAAACATTTAATGACTTGTGGGACTATTTGGTAGTATATGTTGATCTGCACCTAGGAAAGTTTTATGTTGAAAGAGAAAAAGACATATAAGAACTGGGATTTATGAACATAACTGGCAATATAAGGATGAAGCTCTTGCCAATGCTTTTTCAGTGCATATGATGAAGAATGGAGATCTATGCAGATTTAAATTCAAGACCCCAGGAAAAAAGCCTCTACTTATGAGAAGATGCATTGACAAAGCATTGTTGAAACTAGAAACTCATTTGGCAATGTAAGTGAAACACTTGCGGAGAGACAGTATGTGATAAAATGCTGAATATTATAACCAAGTATAATGCATAAGAATATGTTTCACTGTGCTTTCTTTCTTTCTTTTTTTTTCTTACTCTGTCATTTGTATAATTTAAGGATAGGCACC